>NC_061121.1:224636707-224835568 GCF_002878395.1 Capsicum annuum | reverse complement strand
GAAGGCAAGAGTTGTTCCTGTTTCATTCAAAGAAAACTTGTGAGTTTAAAATAGGGTGGTTGGCTTGCGGCTTTGGGATTTGAGGAAATTTCTTTTGCACTTGTCCCATTTAGATCTTGTTTCTAATCATTAGCATTTGATATTTTCTTGTTGCACCATTGGTTCAAACTCATAATATTAAGAGTGACTCTGAAACAAGCACGATATCTCTGCTTTGCTATGTTTCTCAGACAATCCCCTTTAAACTTCGGTATTTCCATGAATTCCCCAAATTTGTGTGTTGACAACAACCTTCTGTATGCCTTGTTCTGACTTGGAATCTTGTTTCTTTCATGTGTCGGCCCATTTTCTTGCTTTGTGCAATTGAAGAAGCTGGAAGTCAGTTTTGAAATTTTTTCTCACTTGTTTTGACATGGACTTGACTCAAAGACAAGAGAAAAAAATGACGATGATTTTATTATTTGGATAACTGACTCAAGAAAATAAAATAAAAACACATAGAAGAAACAAAATACAATGAATGACCCCATTTGAAACAAAGAAATAAAAAATTTATCTAAAAATGACAGTCAACTCTAATGATTATGCCATGCATTTTAGATTAATCTGCCTGATCTTTCCATCCACTTTCTACCAGTTGTTGTTTAGTTAATGGTCTTGAAACTGATTTGCTTTCTTAGGTCAATTGCATTCAAGACCGCATTCGGCTAGTGACACCTTGAAGGATTTTCGCCAATAAGCCTCTCTCATTTTCTCTCAGCTCACCATCGCCTTATGGTGCCCGTGAGGGTTTTCACCAATAAGACTCTCTCATTTTTATTTCTCTCAACTTACCATTGCTTCATGGTCCCCATGAGGATTTTTGACAATAAGACTCTTATTTTTATTTCTCTCCTGATTTCTTATGCTTAGGAAGACCAGTAGTTACCGAAATGCATCATCATTTCCATTACATGCTTACCATTAATATTCTCAAAGATTGATCTGAAGGTCTTTCTTTGGTTGTGACTTGGATTTTGGATAAGGTTAGAAAGAACGGATGGCATGGGGCCCTAACGATAGTTGAAGTAGGATAGGACTTACAACTTTTGGAATCGACTCAAACAATGAGAATTGACTTATGCCCCCGTTTCTTTTAACTGGGTAATTCTAAATTATTTATTTGGTTGGACCGAGCTTGGAGTAGGGCAGCCTACGTATCTCACCTCCGAAAGAGGAGAATCATGTCACGCATAGTTCTGACAACTTATTCTTTTGGTTGATCCTGACTTCTTCTTTTTCTCTTTTATTGACTCTTTTTCCCTTTGAAACTTTTCTGACACTATTTTTCTTGTGACTCTTCTATTTTTTTTTCTTTTTAGATTTTTTTTTTGAAAATTTTCTGAATCTATTGTTTTTCTTGACACTTTTCTTTTGAGCTTTGCTGACTCTATCTTGATTCCAAAAGAGGGGTGTGAAAAAAATAGGACTAAAGCTCAAATAGAGTAAACAAAGGATGACACGATGTTTGGATAGCAGAATAAAATGCCTTCATCATATCAATCCTTGAAAATGCAAGTACATATCATGCAATATGAAATAAAATAAAAAATAAAGATCATTTGTGACATTTAACAACACTAACTTTAACTTAGCATGTTTGTCATATCCTCTTATACAATTGTCAAACATACAACTCCATCTTTGTTATACATACCTCGCATTGAATAACTCATGCCTTTGTGGAATTGATTTTTTTCCTGTTCCTCTTGAAATAGGATCACACATTTTTGACCTAATTGAGACATGTCTTTCAATTAATGACCAAGTTATTCATGTAATTCTCAAAATATTTTGATTAATTTTGAAAGAAGGCTTCAACATGGTCACCAGATGTTTCAACACTCTATCAATTTCTCAAATGCCCTTTTTTTTTCTAATTCTAGATCCCTGATTTAGATTTCATGCTCAAATTGGATTTTAAGATCTGGCTGAAAATTTTGCAAGCATTTCATACCACTGAGCCAACATAAAATATACTATATAAATAAAACAAACAAACAACACAAATTTAAAACACAAAGGAAAAAGGGACATTCTATTTAGTTAAAATAAAAGATAGAAGGGTTTAAACATAAACGGCAAAGAAACAAAATAAGATAGATTCTGAAATACAACCCTGAGATAATTTGAAAAACATAGAGGAAAACAAAACAAACTATCAAAAATCCTTCCTGGTCAGGAGAGCAGTGACTTTTCAACTATGAGCTTGACACCTTAGACACTGAGTTGCACATCATGACTAGAGCTTTCATCACCATCAGACATATTTCCCTCAACAAATAAGTTCTAGATCGTCATTCTTAACTCATTTCTTCCCATGTATTGTGCATCACCATGTGTTGGTGAAGGATTCTCTATGACACTCGAGGTGTCAACGTTTTGCACTACAATCATTCTTTCTTGAATCATCTTTTCTAATTTGCTTTTCAAAGAATGACAATCTTCAGTACTGTGACCCTGAACATCAGAATGATATGCACAATGTACATTAGGGTCAAAATTTCTTAAATGTGGGTCAAGTGTATATCCAAGGAGAGAAGTAATCATGCCTCTCTATCTCAATATCTGGAACAAACTGGCATAGGCTTCCCTAATAGGAGTGAAATTATACTTTTCCTTCCACCTTTTGTGAACTCTGGCCTCGGATGAAACTTAGATTTAGAGGTTCCTTGGTAAAGTTGTGGGGGTCGAGGACGATGTTGAGGGACAGGTGCATTCCATTGTGGATAAGAAGACAGATGAGTATACAACTGTGTATTATTCAAAGGACATTGAGGAAGCGAAATGGAATTCCTTGGATTTTGAAAAGAGGAACCTTGTTGTAGATGAGTAAGTGGATTTGATATGTAAGCAAGAGATTAAGGCTGATAGTATTGGTTAGTTGGACCTCTCAAACTCTGTTTTGGCCTTGGCACGACAATATGTGCATTTTCCTTCTTCTTTTCTTCGATTTCCCTTGATTGATTGCAATATCGTCCCAAATATTTCACAGAATCCTTCTATCCATCAGGCTCCCCAAATTTTGATGTATTAAAGCTTGGAGGAAGGTTAATACTTGAAAATATGCCCCAATTTTTATATGAAACATATTCATATCCCACAAGTCCCAAGGAAATTTTTATATCATTTTCTACACTATTCACTTTCCCCACTATTTTCTCTGGCTTTCCTGGCATGCTAGGCTTCTTGATAAAAAATTTTGGCGGTCCACTTAACTTAACTTTTGGATCAATAGTATAATAATGATCATCAAGAGTATTGAATATGTATTTACTAGTGTATTAGGGAAACACAATCATTGGATTGATAGCTAAAGTGGAAGTCTCAATAGAAGGTTGAGCAACAAAAACACAGATGGTATGTGGTGCTATGAATATGGTAGTCTTATACTGAGGAGCTAAATAATGAGTGGTGGAAGTATTGGGGTGCATTTGACGTGGAATGGATTATGTGGCATGCTGTGGTGCATCAACAATAATAGAAAACTGACTTTGCAATTTTGGTGGAGACTCAAGGTATTTGCAGGGTCGATAGTGGGGAATGGAGGATGAGGCAGCCCACTGGCCCTAGACCAATACATTTCCATCATTTGTTGTCTTAGTCTTAAATTCTCTTCTTTCAAACTCTCAAATTCTTGACTATTTGTTTGATCCATGAGGTCACTCTCTATATCCTTGTTGGACACAGCTAAACCTTCTTCAGATTTGGTGTCATGTGGAGGATCATCCAAAATACCACAAACCAACCACCATAAACTAACTGAACAAGAGATAACAAACGTGTTAGAGTTCAACACTTTCTCAAAATCTTTTTTTTGTTTTCTCCCTTTCTTTGGAAAAGATCACCGAACCCAAGAAAGGTGCCTACATATCTTACTTCCGAGAGAGGAGAATTAGGTGTGCGTAGTTTATGAAGTTTGGCCACAAAAGGGCCAATAAAACTCTCTTTCTTTTTATTTTTCTTGAAACTTTAAGAAGAAAAGAAAAGAATGAATTATCAAAATAATTGACGAAAATCTTTGTGCATTTTTCAGGTTTAAACTCCTTATGAAAAATGAAACCCACGATTACCAAAGAAAAATCTTTTTGGATTTTTGATTTTGAATTTCATATGAAAATAAAACTTGAAACTATTAGAGGAAAATCTTTTTGTAGTTTCCTTTTAAAGATGTATATGACAACTACTCTAAATGAAGAGTGAAGAAAATATTTTTGAATTTTTCAAATTTCTATACGAAATGAAACCTATGATTACCAAAGAAAAATCTTTTTGGATTTTAGATTTTGAATTTCATACGAAAATGAAAATTGAACATATTAAAGGAAAATCTTTTTTTGTAATTTTTTAAAAGATGAATATGAAACACCTACTCTAATAAAGAGTGAAGAAAATCTTTTTAAATTTTTTTGAAATAAGATCCTCGAACCCAAAATAGGCTGCCTACGTATCTCACTCCCGAGAGAGAAGAATAAGGGGTTTGTAGTTCATTCAGATTGGACAATTAAGGACTAAATAACAAGATGAACCTTGACTTGAGAGACACGACTACAACGACGAAAATAAAATTTTTTGGGGTTTCAATTTGACACTTCACATAAAACTGATCCCAAAAACTATGAAAGAAAAATCTTTTTGGTATGTTCATTATATGAAATGTACAAAACTTCTACCATCCTTTTTTAATTTTCCTTTTATAAAAAGCTCCTAAATTTTATTATTTTTTGAAAATTTTGAATTATGAATGCATGCTAAAGGAGATAAAGGAAAAATCTTTTTGAGGTTTTTGTTTTTGAGTAAATGGGTGAAAAAAGTAAGAAAATCTTTTTGAATTTTTGGATTGTGAAAAATAAAAGTCATAAAGAACTCTAAAAAAACAACGAAACTCTTTTTTTTTTTACTCTTTTCCCCTTTTTCTTTTTTTTTTTTCCAATAATTTCTTGCCTACACACTTTACTTCTAACACATGCTTTTACCCAAATCAATATGTCAAATGACCCTGTTACCCTAAAAGATGCAACATTTAGCACGTAGGGATGCTTTAGAGGTGAGTCTCCTACAAAGGACCAAGTGGATCTCGCTAGGTCTTAATGTGATGTAGATAAGCATGACCTAAAGGCTGACGTATGCTGGAGCTCACTAACAAGGCTGTTCGGGGGAGCATATGATCGATAGTGGTTGTCCTAGCTTTCCACCCACTCCATACCAGCCAATGGCTCCCCCTCCTAAAATAAAAGTGACTCAACTAGAGGTCGTGTACACAATGTGTACTATAGAACTAGTTGCAGAAAGAATTGACTCAGATTATGTGAATGATGCCAAATATAAAACGGTAACACATAAAATAAAAATATAAACACATAGAATGTAGGCACACACAATGATAAAACAATAACAAAAACAATGTATATACACCCATAGTGTCAAACTATGCCGATACCACTCTAAGAAAATAAGTTCAAATTCTAAAAAGTTCCCCAACAAAGTTTCTAGAGTTGTCACACCTCTTTTTTAACCAAAGAGATATTCATTTTATGTTTGAAAGGTTCTAATTGTTAAAGTAACAAAATAAAGATTTGTTTTGAAGAAGGATTATTTTTACATTCAAAATCAGAGTCGCCACTTAGCATAATTCAGTGTGCCAAGTCAACTTTGAAAAATCCTTTTGAAAAATTATTTAACTCTTTAAAACTAGTTTGCGAATAGAGATTTCTACTAAGGAATTCTATTGACCGAGGGGATGGTGTTAGGCACCCCTCAATCCCGTGGTTCAACTACGGTCGCTTGGTGGAGTGTATTGGCTATTTTTGTACGACGAATGTATAAACCACACAAAATACATAAAAACAATCAAACAAACAAGATGAAATAATTCAAAATATAATGTCCAGTCCAACTATATAGTCCAAAAGCAAAATTATGCGGAAAAATATAAACCTACTCTATTCTAACCTAATCCTAAACTATGGTCCAATGCTTTACCTGATGCCTTGGGCCTTAAACACGGACCTCCTTCGAAGACATAATATGTCGGGGCATTCCCCGGTGAATAGATACATGAAACCTCGGGGCATTCCCCGGCCAAATGAATACACTTGAATCAAATATGATAAACTAAAAAACATTCAACACACATTCTACATTCCATCATTCAACAAAACACTATTCCTAAATTTTGCCTACCTGAACCTTCATTTGCCTATCTATTTTAACATATCATAATTTTATCACGTTTAATATCATCCATACATCAAAATTAATCGATATTCAATTTTCATGTCAATTCCCAACATCCAACCCCAAATTACATTCTAAACATACAACATCCATGAGATAATTATCCATGTCTTAACACTAAAACTCATATCACAATTAACTGTTCGACATCAAACATTTGTCAAATCACCCAATTTCAATCATCAAGTTCATAAACATCAATGAAATTAAACAACAATAATCAACAAACACATAATCATAGCCAATTCAAAAAATCAAGATAAAGAAAATAGAGTGAGTTAAAGAAATAGACATCAATAGAACTTGTTTTTATCGATAATAAAGAAGTCCAAAAATCAAAATCCTCTAATAGAAAACCCCACAATGAACAGACCTCCAAATCACCAAATGATGAATATTGAACCTACAAGATTGTGAAAAATCCCCAAAGCACGATATTGAGAACGAATCAAGAAAATAGACGAACTCGAAACCCCCCAAAAATTCCAACAAGGAACTGAAAACCAATAGAACTTGAGCTCCAGTGAGCTGGCAATGACAAAGTTAACTAAAACAGTTAGATTCTAGCCAGATCTTGTCCAAATATCTAAGGAAAATAGGAGATTTTAGCGATTTTAAGACTGATTCGACCAAACTAAAGACGAAAACTGATTCCGTCGTCCAGGTCACTGGAAAATCTTAAGCCGATGATTAGAGCTCCCTTAAACTCACTTCATTCTCTCTATTTTTACTGATTCTCCATCATTTCTTTCACCTTCAGGTGTGTGCGTGTTTATGTGTAGTTGAGTGTGTTGCAATTTGTGCATATGGTGAGGAAGAGTGACGATAATTATTTTTCGATCTCTTATAAGAGTAATGATTTGGATTTGTGATGTGTATTGTGTTTTCTTTATGCAATGGTGGTGTTGATAAGAAGAAAAGGGAAGCCAAAATGGAGTCCCTTCAATGGCCCTCTTCTGTGTATGAAGAAGAAGACCCCCAAAAATGGAAATCCCCCTCTATTTTCATGTGTTAACACCCTATTCCCCCTTTTTTAGTGATCTTTGTTTGTATCCTTATCTAATGTTCTCGCCTTCCCATTTTACTTTGTACCCGTAGGTGTGTATATATATATTCTCTAAATAGAAATTCCCAAATTGGGAAAATCTTTGTGTGTCTCTCTATTTTGTGTATATAATTCTCTTATCTGATGATGGTAAAAATACATGGAAGGGTAGGTGAAGGTAGGGTCATGTGGGTGAGGAGTTGGGTAGGGTGAGGGGGGAATGGGGTGGTGACGTGTTGTCCAAAATTGATAAGAGGAGTGATTAATTTTGTTACCAAAAGAATAATTAAGGATTGGGTTTGTTAGGGGGATTTGTTATTTTGTCACTTTGTGAAAAAGAATTATAGGATGGGATTGGGGTGCGTGGTAAGATGGAGTAAAGGTTGAAAAATAATTTTTAGAGGGACAAAATTATGTGTCTACAATACAATACCTTCTAGACTAGAGGCTGAGACTTTGAATGCTATAGTGACAGGTACAATTTTGGTGTGCCGCAAGTCGACTCTTGCTTTATTTGATCTCAGATCCACTTATTCTTTTATATCTTCTTATTATGCACCACGGTTGGATTTGACAAGTGATTTATTTTTTGTACCATTGCATTTATCTACTTCCGTGGGTAATTCTTTAGTAGTGGATCGAGTGTTCAGATCATGTGTTCTGATAGTTAGGGATATTGACACTTATGTTGATCTTATTATTCTGGATATGCTGGATTTCGATGTAATACTATGCATGAACTGGTTGGATCACTATCATGCACTCATGGATTGTTTTTCCAAGGCCATTACCTTTGCCATACCCGGCATACCCCCATTCGTGTGGTAGGGAGCGATTAGCCACAAGCCAATGGGGAGTATTTCTTATATTTGTGCTAGGAAACTTATATCAAGAGACTGTGAGTCTTATCTCACTTATATATGTGATACCCATGTAGAGAGTCCGACGCTTGACTCTATTCCTATTGTGTATGAGTTTCCTGATGATCTTTCTGGTATTCCCCCTGATCGTGAGATTGAGTTTCATATTGACCTTGAGCCTGGCACCCAACCTATTTCTATGGTACCCTACCGTATGGCTCCTGTCGAGCTTAAGGAGCTGAATTCTCTGCTTCAGGATCTTCTTGGTAAGGGTTTTATTAGATCGAGTGTGTCCCCATGGGGAGCTCTCTTTTGTTTGTAAAGAAGAAAGGTGGTTCCATGCGTATGTGTATTGATTATAGGTAGCTTAATAAAGTAACAGTGAAGAAGCATTATCCTATGCCTCACATTGATGATTTGTTTGACAAGCTTCAGGGTACGGTCGTGTTTTCTAAGATTGACTTGAAATCTGGTTACCATCAGCTGAGGATTTGGGCTGAGGATATCCCGAAGACAGCTTTTAGGACCCGTTATGATCATTATGAGTTCTTGGTGATGTCTTTTGTGCTTACTAATGCCCCTGTCGCATTAGACTTGATGAACCAGGAGTTTAGACCCTACCTAGACTCCTTTGTCATTGTGTTCATTAATGATATTCTTGTGTACTCAAGGAGTAGTGAGAACCATACACAACACTTGAGGATTGTGCTCCATGTTTTGCGAGAACATGTGCTTTTTGCCAAGTTCTTCAAGTGCGAGTTTTGGCTTGAGTCAATATCTTTTGTTGGACACGTGGTGTCCAAGGCGGGTATTATTGTAGACGCGACTAAGATTTCAGCAATTCATAATTGGGCTAGGCCTATATCTCTGACTGAGGTTTCCAGTTTTATTGGTTTGGCGGGTTACTATAGGCGCTTTGTTGAGAGCTTTGATACCATATTATCCCCTATGACTAGATTGACTCAGAAGAAAGTTCCTTTTCGATGTGCCGAGGAGTGTGGGTTCAGCTTTGGGAAGCTCAAGAATTGTCTCACTTTCTCATTTGTGTTAGCTCTTCCAGTTGAGGGCGAGGGATTCACAGAGTTTTGTAATGTTTCTGGTGTTGGTCTTAGATGTGTTTTGATGCAGCAGGGTTGTGTCACTGCCTATGCTTCTAGATAGCTTAAGGTGAATGAGTGCAACTACCTCACTCATGATTTAGAGTTGGCGACGATAGTTTTCACACTCAAAATTTGGAGGCATTACTTATATGGTGTGCATTGTGAGATTTTCATCGATCATCGTAGTCCTCAGCATCTTATGACCCAAAGAGAGCTTAATATTCACTAGCGTTGATGGATACAGTTGCTAAAGGATTATGATATTTCTATCTTGTATCATCTGGGTATGGCTAATGTGGTGGCGGATGCCTTGAGTCGTAAGGCAGCGAGTATAGGTAATTTAGTCTATAGCCAATTTGATGGTTTACCTTGACTTCTCAGATCTTACGAGAGTTTTAGTTTGTGTAGGGGCGAGGTCATCCCTATTTTAGTAGATCCATGATCGCCAGTTGGAGGATGATGAGTTGTGCCTTCCTCATGATCGGGTAGTGAGCGGTGAGTCTGGGAGACACACCGTGGATCCTGAGGGTATCTTGAGATGTCAGGTCATATTTGTGTTCCCCGACTTGATGATCTAATCCAGTCTATTCTGTATAAGGCTCACAATTCTAGATATTCTATTCATCCTGGTACTACCAAGATGTATAGAGATTTGAGGCAGTTTTATTATGGGATGGTATGAAGAGAGATATGGTAGACATTGTAGACCATTGCTTATGTTGTCAGCAGGTTAAGGCCGAGCATCAGCGTCCTGACAGATTGACTCAGAGATTGCCTATTCCTGAGTGGAAATAGGAAAGGATCACTATGGACTTCATTAGTGGATTGCCTTGTACTTCCCATGGTCATGATGGTAACTAGGTTGTTGTGGATTACTTAACTAAGTTGGTATATTTTATTTCTATTCAGATGTTCTTTAATACCGAGAGATTAGCCCAAATTTATGTTCGAGAGATAGTTTTTTTGCATGGGTTCCTGTGTCTATCATATCAGATTGTGGTTTTGTGTTTACTTCGAGGTTTTGGAGAGCATTCTAGGAGGAGTTTGGTACTCTAGTGGATTTAAGTACAACCTTTCATCCACATATGGACGGACAGTTTGAGTGGACTATTCAGATGCTTGAGGATATGCTGTGAGCTTGTGTTATGGACTTTGGTCATTAGTGGGATCAACACTTAGCTTTGGTAGAGTTCACCTACAACAAAAATTATCATTCGAGTATTGAGATGGCCCCTTATGAGGTATTGTATGGTAGGAGGTGTCGTTCTACTATAGGATGGTTTGAGATATCTAAGGTTAGACCCTGTGGTACAGATTTTCTTCAGGACTCATTGGATAGAGTCAGCGAAATTTAGGATAGGTTTAGAGCTGCCCAGAGTAGGCAGAAGGCCTATGCCGACCGTAGATTTCTTGCCTTAAGATTTGGAGTAGGTGATCGTGTGTTCCTTTGAGTTTCACCTATAAAAGGTATGATGAGGTTTGGAATAAAAGGTAAGCTTAGCCCTCACTATATTGGTCTTTTGAGATTCTTCGTAGAGTTGGTGAGGTGGCCTATGAGTTGGATATACCTCCAGACTTTGCCATTTTCCATTCGGTTTTCCATGTCTCTATGTTGCAAAAGTATATTCTGGATCCTTCTCATGTGCTTAGATGGGACTCGGTCCAGTTGGATGATTAGTTGACCTTTGTAGAGGAGCCTGTGCTTGTTTTGGCTAGTGATATGAGGCAACTGCGTACTAGGGAGATTCCGGTGGTCAAGGTTCAATGGAAGCATCGCCCAGTAGAGGAAACAGGAAGCTACTTGGGAGATTGAGAGTGAGATGTAGACCCAGTATCTTCACTTGTTCGAGACTTTAGGTACTTGCTTATCTTTAACTTTTAGGGACTAAAGTTCCTTTTTAGTAGATGTTGTAATGACCCTTAGCCGTGTTCTTGCTTATTTTCGCTGATAGAGCTCTTCCATAGTCATCCCAAGTCATTAGTGACTTGTTGGAACCGATAGTTCGGTTACCTAATGGTTCATTTGGTTTTTAGAGCCATTTTTCCAATTTGAAGTCTTCGTCGATTTTCAAATGGCCGCCAAGCAAAAAATTCAGTAAAATAATTTTGGATGCAAATTTTGAATACGCCGACAGCTATGTAATATTAATTTTAGGATAGATAGACCCTTGGTTCGAATCCCACAACACCCGAGCTCATTTTGACCCATTAGTCGACAAGTCAAAAATCAAAATATATGGGTGTGGGACCCACAAGTGGCTTAAATGACCTTGAATGGAAAATTCAACTTCACCAATGCATCTAGAATGTCAAATTTAGTAAGGTTACATAGTTTGTTTACGAAAAATAGAGTCCAAATGATTCCAGAAGTTCAAAAACAAGTTTTGACCTTGTGGGCCCATCTAAAATCATATAAAAGGGTATTTTTGGCAGATTTTGGGGCATTCTTCATTTATATTAAGCCTAATTCTAGGTAGAAGCTAAACGTGTGTTAGTAAGCTTGGCATTCCTGAGATTTAGAAGTGGGACTTGGCCCACCTTAAGCTTGAACTAAGTAAATGCTTTGCGACCTAGATACGTGGTGGTTGTCCAAGCTGTATACATATGTGTAGGAGTTGTGATGGTTCCACTCAATTATCGGATTATCTTGTGATCATGACTTGAATACCCCTGTTAGGTGATTACTGTGCATGTTTGGTAAATACTCATGCTCTTGTTGATGCTCATAGTACGTGTGAAGCTTATTAGTAAGTAAAATTGCAAGTGTTATCCCACATCCTTACTTCTTTATGTATAGTGAGCTTTTGTGTATTCTTTTTGGTTTGGTTATGCATGTGGATGTATGTTGTTGTTTCCAGAGGAATATGTTATATTATGGTTGTAATACCCTATATTTCCCTAGCTTAATTTAGTTGTAAGTTGAGCAGTTGTCCTTTATAAACTTTTCTAAATACGTAGTATTTTGCAGTTTAGAGCTTACTATTGCGTAGGAAATTCAGCCAGCTTTCTAACAATATAAAATTTGGCCAAATCTGATACTTGGGTGAAGAGTTAGAGCCATTTTTGTAAAGCAGTATGCCAACTGGGACTACACCACATCACGGAGGCCAGCCAAATGGCAATTTTCAAATTCCAGTGTTACTCCAAGATAATGGCGCGTTGCGCCATAGACCCAATTCACAATTGTCAATTTCTAGTGAGATAACAAGATTCCATCGCATTGTGCCAAGCTTCTAGGTTCCAATTATCATTTTCTAGTGGCACGAAGCGATTGCACCGCATCGCGCCAAGGACGAAAATCGAGATTTCCAGTCCGTAATTTAAAATTCCAAGGGCCATTTGGTCTTTTCCCAAAGTTCCTAATCCGTCCTATTTTTACATTATTCTTTGAAATTAAATCAATTCTCTTCAAGAACAAAAAAATTCCTAACCTTTAAAATTCAAGGCCAAATCTCGAGAACTCACCCTCAATCCTCACAAATTCGTCCACCCAGGTATGTTAAATGTTCATCCATGAGTTCTTTTCACCCATGGGGTCCAAGTATCTATTTTTATTTGCAAAATTATGATCTTTTCAAGTTATCTTGATTTTAAATCATGTTTACAACCATGAATCTCCATGAACTTGGATTCTACACTATGTTTACATGGAATTATTGTTCTTATCAAATTTCACATGCTTTAATGTTATTATTCATTTAATTGAATCATGATTTGGCGTCATAGATGTTGAATTCAAGATATTTCTTCAAGTTCCATGTCATTCCCATGATTAGACTAAACTTTGAATTACAAGTGTTTGATAAAATCCCTAAAAGAATGTGTACTTGATAAAAGCTCTCATGCTATGTCCTCTAAGTTTGATATTATTTTTCTATTATTACTTTTGAGTCCTGGGGGTTTTAAATATCCGAACACCATAGCTGTTTACATTAGTCTCATCTCAGTATCTTCAGAATAACTTCAAAATGTATTATGAGCATTACTAGATCAGCCAGTTAAACTTCGAACAATTTAGTAACTCAGTGTCAATAAGATGGGAGTAGGGTTTAGCACCAAGCGAGTGCAGGGATGACGGATTCCCTGTCAGATAGGCAGAGTCATTAGTAGTAGTTCCTGTGCTCCAAAACTACATAGCCAGTGTAGGATATGAGAAGTCACCCGTCAGTTTAGGCTTGACTATCTCGCAGCGGTCACTAGTCAGTTCAGGCTTGCCACCCTTATTCCTTCAGTACAATACAGTACATCAGTATGGTAGATCCACACAACCAGCGTTAGTACCCGTGGCATGGTACTAACACCCTTCTAACTGGGGTTGCAGACTAGACCCCAATTAGCTTAGATTGGGGTATGTCGATTAGATGATACCTCCCATAGTCTCAGTTCAGAAATTACTTTAGTAACTCAGTTGTAGGTTTCTTAACCATAGCATACAGATATCAGACATTCAGTCATCCGAATTTCAGTACTTTGGCTTAAAGACTACATTCAATTCATATTTTATGCTTGGTCATGCATCCTTAATATTTACAAATTTGTTGTATTCTCAGTATCTATAGACTTCATGCACTCTATTCTGTACCTTATGTTATTCGTATATATATTTAGACGAATATTTGTTCATGTTCATGAAACCATGCATATGTTCCTACCTTATTTAGCCTACCAGTACATTCAAAATACTGAGTGCATACCCTTTTCTTGCGCTATGATGTTTTATATCATAGGTTCGGACGTCCAGTTCCCAGATCGCGCTTAGACTTCTCAGGTTTTCAGCAGTAGTAGTGGCGTGTCCTCATATTTTGTGGACAGATTATTTTATTTCATGCTTTTAGTTTAATAGTCTATTGGTATCAAAGCCTAAGGTTTTAAAATGCCTAGGAAGTCTAAAAGTCGCATCAAGTAGAGTCTTGTGCATGGGTGTGTAGTGCACTATATTTATGGATAAGAGGCTACGAGGCATTTTGTAACGACACGAAATCACATCCCGGGACGTCACACGGTGCTTAAGGCTACAAGTAGCCGCTAACCCTTTGAGCCTGTTTCTACAAATAACACTCATTTCAAGATGAAATAATTCAAACACTAGGTTAGTCATATCATATGAAAAGAAATACGGAGAAATTGCTCGGTCCAAACAACCACAATACTGGAAACCTCAACACAACCACAATCTGATAACTAGTCTAACAAAGCCTCTACTAATTCGTGAACTAGAGATCCGTTGGGACAGGTCCCCAACTGACTCGAAATGAAATAGAAATAACAACATAGTCTCTCAAAATATGGAGATGTCTGAATATAGGTCCTCGAACCATGAGGACTCACAACTATAGGAATATAGATAGAGGTACTCAAAAATCACCGACGGGGTTGGGAATGAGCACCAAAACCTACATTATTAGAAAATGTAACAAATAGATGTATATGTGGATCGGCACTTGAGAATATACTAAGTATGTGGGGGTGTATGCATTTATATAAAACAACATCAATACTCTTTAATCAAATCATGCATGTCAAAAGTAATGACTCACATGGTTTGAATAAGTATAAAATGCAAAGCTCATGAATAATGTTAAATGGAACATGTAACACAATCTCATGAGTCATTATACTTTTAGCTTTGAAATTAGTACTCTTCTCTTATTCTCATTACTCAAGGCTAAAGAAAACTTTAAGCAATACTTTTAAATCATGCATATGTATATTGGAGAGTAAAACTTCTTTAATGTTCAAGAACTCATAACTTTTTTGAACTCAAATACTTGGAATTCAGAATCATACAACTTTGGAACATACTTGAAGGCATTTCATTCACGTTAGGAAAATATCTCATTTCAAGCTTTAGGGAAAACTACTCATATCAAGGGAAAGTATTTTAGTTTTAAAGGAAGATATCTTATCTCAAAGCTTTAGTTTTAAGGGAGATTCTCTTAACCGACATAAACCATGCCAGCTACATGGAGTCCAACTTTTTTTCCTCCTCAAGAAGAGACTTCACGTTGGGGAGAGGCCTTATACTCTTGCCAAGAAGTATAACCTCAATTCAATGATCATTTATCTCAGGCTCGGGCCCAATATCTCGGCCTTAGGCCCAACAATAATCTCGGTCGTAGGCCTAACCTACGGTGGCACGTAGGTTTAGGGTAAGAAATCGTGGTAACTTACCCAACTCGGTGCTAAATACTACTCTCTTTAGTTTATCTCGCTCATCTCATGAAAATCCACTTTAGAATAATCTCATGGTTCAATAAGAACCCAATAATCAAATCTGAAATCTCATATAGTAGAGTGGATTTCAAAACTCAATGACAATTAGGTCAAAACATTTCTCAATAATCTCACAATACTCAAATCATGGGTGCTTATAGCACAATAGTTCATAAAATCTCAAGTCTCAAGTAGGGCTTAATAACACATAATTCAATCTCAAGTAGAACTCATCAAAAGCATAATATATAGAATATAGATTCATAACTCATGTAGAAATCTGGAAATTTCATCAATTTATCTCAAAATCTCAACATACTCATATACTTCACTGTTTTCAATCATTTCAACTATTAACTTCTCAAGGATTAAAATCATGGGGTATAGACCCAGCTGCAATTTCTCAAGAAAACATGTGAAAATCATGCCATTAGACTCTATATTCATGGGAAGCATCAAAATATTGTAATCGATAATAATGGGTAAAAACCCCCAATTCAATTTCATGTAAATTTCATAAATTACAGAGAATTGTAGTTTAAATAAGCCTTTGGTCACAAGGGTGAAAGGATTACCCTTGTTCAAAACCCGACATACCTTGAATTAGAAGCTTTGGATGAACTCTCGCTTTTGGAACTCTATTCGTACTCTTGAATGAGGATTCTTGAAGCCGTGGATTCTTGAGATTCTTGGCAGAGATTTTGGATACTTAGGGTACCTGTTGAGAGAAAACTTGAGAAAAACTTCATAGAATACTTGTAATTAACTTCAATTGCTGTTTGCACGGTTTAAGAGGCTTGGAAAAAGTCCAAAGTGCCCTTTTTAACTTCTATACGAAGCTGGAAAAATTGAAATGGGAACCCAATTTTATGGGCCACCGTGGCGCGCCACTATCGCGGTGCTCACTAGAAATTGACACATGGGAGTCACCGCAACACGGATCCATTGCGTTGTCCCACTGGTTGAGACCTGGAACTTCAGCGCGACGCATCACAATCGCGCTAGGCCACTGCAAATTGACTATTGAGAAATTGGGGTACTCCGCGAAGCACCACTATCGCAGAGTTCCACTGGAATTTGACAATTGTCAAATAGACCCTCTCCGCGATGCACCAAGCACTAAAATGACGCTGTTTTATGACTCGGACTTAAATTAGCTATAAATTCTTACCCGGGTATTGGATTTGGGAAAATCTTATATCGACAGAAAGCTTATCAAATTTCCCATGTGATAAAAAAATTGAAATTAGGGAAATTCTATATGGTTAACACGATACTCACTTAGGAAGTCACTTCTCAATCTTTTAGGGCTAGAATCACGCCTCACTTGATATGCCCTAAGGCTCATTCTATGAGAGAATTTTTGTGGGGTCTTTCAATATCTCCCCCTTGGAAACATTCGTCCTCGAATGTCGCTAGTTAGACTAGGAACACAGAAAAAAAAGAGTACACATAGCTGAAGCAAGTTGCTAAAATGGGCTCAAAATATCTCCGAACTCTTGAATGCCTCGGAAATTGCAAGAACTCATACAAGGATAGATACATAACTGAACTTTAGATTAGAAGGGCTGATTTAAGGAAGAATATTACCTTCAGATTGATCTGAACTCGCAAAAAAGTGGTACGGGTACTTGACGCGCATTTCTGTTTCTGCCTCCCAAGTAGCACCCTCAACAGACTGGTTCCGCCACAAAACTTTGACCAAGGGAACTTCTTTGTTTCTTAGTCTACGGATCTGCAAATCTAGGATCTCAACAGGAATCTCATCGAAGGAAAGACTGTTTTGAATATCGGCATTCTCTGAAGGATCTACTACAATGGAATCACCAGTATGTTTTTTAAGCATGGAGACATGAAAAATAGGATGAACAACTAACAACTCTGTAGGCAACTCAACCTAATAGGTCACCTTACCAACACGACTCAAGACTCTATACGGGCCAACATAACGGGAACTAAGCTTTCCCTTTTTACCAAACCTCTTCACCCATTTCATAGGTGAAATCTTTAAGTACACCAAATCACCCACTTCAAACTCAATATCTCTTCTCCTTACATCAGCATATGACTTTTGATGACTCTGGGCGGTCTTCAACCTCTCTCTAATCAACTTAACTTTCTCCATAGCTTCAAACACTACATCAAACCTAGTCACGAAAGCTTCACCCACTTCAAACCAACCTATGCGAGATCTATATCTCCTACCATACAAGGCCTCAAATGGTGCCATCCTGATGTTTTCATGGTAACTTTGTTATAGGCAAACTCTATCAATGGAAAATGCTCATCCCAACTACCTTTGAAATCAAAAGCACATACCCTTAACATATCTTCTAGGGTCTGAATGGTCATCTCAGCCTGACCATCTGTCTGTGGATGTAAAGCAGAACTCAAAAGGACATGGATAGAAGGACCCTTCTGGAACACCCTTCAAAACTGAGAAGTAAATTGAGTGCCCCTATCTGAAATGATGGACGAGGGAACTTCATGTATCCTGACTAACTCCCGGATATGCAATCTAGCATAATCCTCAATTGTATAAGATGTGAGCATAGGTAAGAAATGCGCGGACTTACTCAGCTTATCCACAACAACCCAAATAAAATCATGATGACGATGCGAAAGAGGTAAACTGGTTACGAAGTCCATATTCACTACCTCCGACTTCTAAGTGGGTATACCAAACTCTTGCATTACACCATCAAGTCTTTGATGCTCTACCTTAACGTGTTTGCACGTTGCACACTTTGCTACAAACCCATCTATATCCTTCTTTATGCCATTCCACCAATAGATTTCTCGCACGTCATGGTACATCTTGGTAGTGACGGGATGAATGGAATACCACACGCTATGTGTTTCAGCCATAATCCTCTGCCTCAGATCATCAACACATGGAACACACAATCTACCCTGCAATCTCAACACGCCATCTCCCCCTTGGGAGAAAACCTCTACCTTTTGGCCCTTAACTGACTCCTTCATCCTGACCAAACTAGGATCTCTATC
Organism: Capsicum annuum; assembly: GCF_002878395.1. NCBI lineage: Eukaryota > Viridiplantae > Streptophyta > Magnoliopsida > Solanales > Solanaceae > Capsicum > Capsicum annuum. Next base: position 224,817,065 of record NC_061121.1, on the reverse strand, counting down.
TTTCTTCTCCTTCACTTCTAAAACTAAAGAGGATTCGAAACTACTTTGCACCAAAGTACTTTCCTCAGGTGAATCAAATAACCTAATACCCAATCTAGCCAGACAATGTACATCGTGAGCTAGCTCTTTCTTACCTTCCTCTACATGGGCAACACTACCCATAGACAAACTGCTAAGGGCATCCGCCACTACATTGCCCTTGCCCAGGTGATACAACACACTCATATTATAGTCCTTTAATAACTCCAACTACCTCCTTTGCCTAAGATTCAACTCTATCTGAGTAAACATATACTACAGGCTCTTATGATCAGTAACATATCAACATGAACACCATAAAGATAGTGTCTCTAGATTTTCAAAGCAAATACCACAACAGCTAACTCAAGATCATCTGTTGGGTAATTCTTCTCATGCAGCTTTATCTGTCTAGAGGCATAGGCTATAACCTTACCTCATTACATCAACACACAACCTAAACCAATTCTTGAGGCATCACAATACACCACAAAGCCATCTGTACTATCAGGCAAAGTCAACACAGGGGCTGAAGTAAGTCGAGTCTTCAACTCCTAAAAACTCTTCTCACAGGAATCTGACCACTGAAACTTAACTTTCTTTTAGGTCAACCGGGTCATGGGAGATGCAATAGAAAAAAAACCCACAACAAAATGGCACAATTAGCTAGCTAGACCCAAGAAACTCCTAATGTTAAATGGAGAGATAGGTCTAGGATAATTTCTTACAGCTTTTATCTTTTGGTGATCAACTCTAATACCGTCGGCTAAAATGATATGACCCAGAAAAGCTACATACCTTAGCCAAAATTCACACTTACTGAATTTGGCAAACAACTGGTGACCTTTAAGAGTTTGCAAGATAATTCTAAGGTGATCTGCATGATCATGCTCACTGCGGAAGTAGACAAGGATGTCATCTATGAACACTATGACAAACATATCAAGATATTACTTGAACACTCAATTCATGAGGTCCATGAAGGCGGCTGGGGCATTGGTTAGCCCAAAGGACATGACTAGAAACTGAAAGTGACCATAGTGGGTTCAGAAGGCTGTCTTTGGACTATCACATTCCCTCACTTTAAGTTGATGATAGCCAAATCTAAGGTCTATCTTTGAGAAATAACTTTCACCATGCAACTGGTCAAACAAGTCATTAATTCTCAAAAATGGATATTTATTTTTGACTGTGACCTTGTTAAGTTGACGATAGTCAATGCACAATTTTGAAGAATATGGATGTGCCATTTGAATATAACACATATCATCCTTTTTTAACCAAAATCTTTATCGTCATGAAATTTTTAAAGTCCTAAGGTAGGAACAAAGTTGCAGCAATGGTTTCCTTCGCCTCTATTATTGGATCTTACCTTTTTTCTGGGACTGGATCACTAGTCAGCTTATATTGATTGGAGATTGTTTGAGAGACTGCTGGCTTGCTAGAGCATTTTTATAACATATATAAATAATCCTCCTTGGGAAGTTGGATTGATTGCTGCAAAGAATCTTCATTGCTCATGACACATCAACTACCATGGAGGTCATCGTTGATAGTAGATGACTGTCTAATAATGAAGGGTTATGGTTGGCCAATGAAGATGTCCCTGGACATCCCCTTGTTTGCACTAAAAATAGATCTAAAAATATTTTCTACAATATTCTGAGGATCATCAAGATCTTCAGGACAAGGCATGGAGGCTCGTGCTTCCCTCATTGTCTCTATTGAGTTGGGACATCCTTTTGCAAAGTTTCCTTTATCATGGGAAGATGAAGAATTTTTGCTTTCCTTGATATTTCTTGCTGGAGGATGGATCTTTGTTGATAGTTAGCTCTTTGTCCGGCAGTTTCTTCTTTCTAGCCCATCTGATCTGCATGTATCTCTCTTGCCTTTCCTGGCATCTCGACTATTGAAGAGACCCTTCTTGCTTGAGAGCTAGATATTAATGCATATCATTAGAGTGAACATATTGGGAAAATTCATCCGACATGGGGTTACTGAATAAAGTTTCCTTATGCTCATGTAAAGGATGAGAGCCTGTATTTATATGATGACTCATTTTGCATAAGCCCATAATCCTTTGGAATGACAATGCTCGTGTTAACTTAATTAAGGTAGATCAAGTCAACAGTCTTGTCTTTTTTCTTGAGAAGAAACTATTTCAGAGAACCTGTTCGTCGCTAGTGTATTGTTCACAACTTGTGATCATTATATGCGTCGGATCATCTTTCTTGTCATTTTTTTCCTACAATTATTCCTTTGGATCACAGTTTTACAGTGCTCTCTTGATAGAAAAAGCCTCTAATAGATCATCATACTGCATGTCTATTCTCTGAAACTTAAGATCATTAGCTGATACTACAGATATTGGAGCATGGTCAATGGGTGCATGTGTCGAGACCATCTTATCTACATCATATGGATCTATACTTGACCATAATATTTTCTAGACACTTTGTGTCATGGCATCTCTCCTTATCTATTTTTTTCTGAGAGTAAAGTTAATTGTGTGGACGAACGAATCAAAGGAGGTTGTCCTACTCCTTGTGAAGAGTATTCATGGTGGAATATACTGGATACTCTGGTCTTTCATTGTAAGGCACAAGTGTATTCCTTTTGGGCTACCATGGCATCTTTCCTTTCCCATACAAACTTGGTGATGTTGAACTCCTCCTATTCATCTATGAAAGCTGGAGAAAACTGCGTTGGTACAGATGGACGAGGTGGAGAAATGGAAAAGGGCTAGACCAAACCTCACGAATGATGTGATTTGCGAAATACAGTCATTTTTGGGGCATTTAGAAGTTTAGTATGCTCGTATTTTAAAAGATAGATCTGTTCTTCTAACGAGGCCATCTCTTTCCATTGCTGGTCAAGAAAATATAGTATTGAGGATCCTAGTGGGCATTTTTCCGACTGTATAGTTTGAAGCTTGCTTTACAATGCTCTGATAAGTATGAGATGTTGAGGGGTAGCTGAAGCATTTTCTGATTGGATAACATATGCCAAGTTTTTAGCTTGGGTTAGGCTATCTTGTTCAGATTGGTGGTTTAATGGGTAACCATTTTTGTGACTAGGTGTAGAGAGAAACATCTCGGGTTGAGCAACCCTTATTCTATAGATCCTATAGTCACACTCAGTCCTCCATGAGTAATATCATAAGAAAGAGCATTTACACCACATTAGACTACAACCCTCATGATTGAAGTTCTTTATCTAATCATGCTATCTCATAAAGCTGGTGAGAAACTTCAGGATGGTAATATGGTCCTTTACATTCGAAAGATCATCACTTGGGTTGCATATGGAGATGTAGAAGGTTTTTTTCGGCTGGCCTTTTGAGATAGTGGTGGTAGGGATCTTTAGTGGACTTTAGAGGTTGACGATAGGCTCTTAACTACCCATATTTAGTGATCCATGATGCTAGGATAATGCTGACCAGTTTATACCTAGATATGTCTCTCAGGATTTTGGTGTACTTTGTGGATCCATCAACGATGGTCAAGAATAGAGAGTTCTGGCCACTTGAAAGAAATAGGGTTATATCATGGTTTTGAGCTCGCCAGGATATCTGACAGTGGAGAGTTGGCTAACTTGCATCCCTGTCCTGGAGAGCATCGAGAATCTGAACCTGGATCTTTCTTATGCCTCTCTGAAGGATATGAGCCTGTATTATATGATGACTCTTTTGAATAAGACCATCATCTTTTGGAACAACAACACTCGTGTTAACTCACTTGAACTGGATCAAGCCAGCAGTGTTGTCCTTCTTCTTAAGAAAACACTACTTAAGAGAGACTTGTTCGCCGTTATGGGATTCTTCATTTGGGATCTACAAGAGATCATATAGAGTTGTGGAGTCTCGTTCACATCTTTTGATCATCATATGAGCCAGATCAACTTTATTTTCCCGCAATTGTTTTTCAAGATCACAATCTTGTGATGCTCTCTGAATAGAAGCAGTCTCTGATGGATCATCATACAGTGTATGTGTTCTCTAAATATAAAGATCATTAGCTGAGATTGCAGTAACTAGATCATGGCTGATGGGATCAGGTGTAGTTACCATCTTATCAGCATCATCGAGTACCTGCCTAGATACTATTCTCTATTAGCATGGCCATCCCTAGTGACCCATGAAGCTCTATCTAAAGTAACCCCTTACCAGATACTATTCTCTATTAGCATGGCCATCCACACTGATGCATACCCAAAGAAGGAAAGCTGAGACCCAACATATATCTCACACTTACTTAATAGAATCATGAGAGAATGATTTTTTCTAGCAATTCAATCATGAGGAATGCAACGTACACTAGTTCAAATATCCTTTCATGGGACATTATTTATGGGTCAGCAATCGTAGCTGTGTAGTTTACAACATGACCAGGCCAGATGGAGATGATGATGAATATTCGGATTCAGGCCATGCCACACTCATAGAGGTAATAGAAGAAAGGAGACGTGATATACAGTCTGCCACATGTCCTCTAGACACCTTTGTACTATCCTTCATTGATCATCAAATAAGAGAAATAGCATCAATCAAAGAACAAATTACTCTGTTGAGGTATGGCAACACAAATCCACAAAATATCCTAATATATGTCGCACTTCCCATATCACCACAAAGGATACACCTGTCCTTTTCCACATCTCCATTAAGCTCATCTACCTCCAAACTCCTTAGTCCAACTCAAGAAGATGAGCAAAGATCTGTCCTTCCCGCATGTTCATGGAAAAGAAAGGAGACCAGGTATGACTGCCAGCTAGCTGGAGAACTATTCTAAAAGATAAAGGCCCCACATACTACTGATATGATGAACTCAATGGCTATTACTCTCCCTTAAGATGATATCTATGGAGAGTTAGATGTTATAGTCCCAGAAGGTGACCTACAGATCCTAGTTAAGGCACCACAAGATGACGATTTGGATACCATCAAGCATAGCCTCAGTAATGATGACCAAGAATGTCCGAAATTCTTCTGGACTAATAATCCTCCTATGCCAGAACAGGCCACCTCGAAGTTCAATCTAGTAGAAATAAGAAATTATACTCCTCAGCCCTTCCAGTATGACCCTACTAAGGAATATCTTAATGTCCCTGAGGCCATTGAAGATGATGATCCTATAATACGAGTCTAGATCCTATTCTTATTGTAGAGGCCGATGGAGCCATTGGCTTAATTCCTACAAATCTAGATATTTAGCTAAATAGCTCTCCCCAACACTCAAAATGTCAAGTAGGACACAAAAGGTACATATAGTACAGGCGTGACAGAAAGAAGAAACTGATGAATAAGGAAAAGATGTCCAGCGACAACTCTAAATCCCTCAGGAGGAAGAAACTAGGAAAGGCTAAATGCTTCACCTACCAAAACAAAGGAACGTGGAAAATACGTGTCCTAAGTTCACAAAGGGAAAAAGAGAGGCTCAATCCTTAGAGGAAAAGATGGAGGTTGATAAGTCCCAAACTGAAGATGTAGTTCTTTATGACAACCCATAAAGCATTCCTAAAGCTGTAAGTAGCACAGATGTAGGAGTATCGAGGAATGTTCATCACTCATCATTGACGACCAACCTCAACCCTTTATTATTGATGACTACTTGGAGAAGGTATCGTCGCCCATTAATGAAGGGGAATTCAATCGGTTAGCAAAAATTATGGAGGAGATCAACATGCTCATAGAAGGAACCAACAAGATATCTGAGGTCAAAATACCCCATGTCAAACTCAAGCTATAACCACTGAATTAGGACAATCCCTTTCAAGTCACCTCCTTCAAGGACACTGGTGCAGCTTCCTCAATACTAAATTCTGACATCATCCCTATTAACAATCGGGTTCCTCACTTTAGAGCATTTGGTACAGCATCAAAAAAAGGAGTCCGCACAACCAAGTTGATCATGAGGCAACTAGTCATGATCGAATTCTTCCCAGACGTATTCTATAGAGCAAAGATCCTTGGCTGCAACATACCAAGAACGGATTTATTCCTTGGATTTGATACCTATGGGAAGCTTAAGAACTGTCTCCTTATTCTGACGGAAGGTATAACCTTCATAGGATGATTCAGGCAATATTCCACCATACTAAGGCTATTCGAGATTGTTGATAAAGACTCAGTAAAAAAGATGAAGAACCAGCTGATAGAAAAATCTTATGTTTAATCCCAATGAGAGTTCCTTAAGAAGATGAAACATCCCTTATGGCTCAATCAGGAATTCTTAATCAGACTCACATTCAAGAAGAGTATAAATGTCAATCCCATGAAGGCAAGTCCTTCTAATATGAATCTCGAATATTTTCAGATTGCAAATAAGGAATGTTCTAAACTTCTGGAGTTTGGGCTAGTTGAGCTATCAAATTCCTAATGGGCTTGTGAAGCATTGTATGTCAAAAAACATGTTGAGCAGACAAGGGGAAACTTCTGTCTAGTCATAAACTACCAACCCCTAAACCATTTCCTTCTCGATGACAAATTCCCCATCCCAAATAAGTTGACCCTGTTCTCACACCTAGCAAAATCCACCCACTTTTCTAACTTTGAACTCAAATATGGATTCTGGAAGCTAGGCATACACCTAGAATACAGAGCCAAAATGTCCTTCTACATAGCCGATCACCACTGCCAGTGAATGGTTATGCCGTTTGGCCTCAAACCTGCCCCCTTATTCTTCAAAAAGGCCATGATCAAAATATTTTAGCCCATCTTTCATACATTATTGGTATATATCGATGACGTAATTCTCTTCAGTAACACCTTCGACGAGCACCTGGACCTCCTCCATCAGTTCCACGGCCTAGTGAAGCAGTATGGAGTTATGCTCTCAATAAAAAAATGTCCCTAGTAAAAGCTGAGATTGATTTCTTAGGGATGCACTTTGCCCATAGGTCTTACACTCTAGGATAGCACATATGCCAAGAACTACTTATGTATTTAGACACCAACTTCTCAGTGAAGCAGTTCCAGTAATTTCTTGGTGTAATTAATTATGTGAGAGACTTCATCCCTAACGTCTCCACATACATATCCCCGCTCATGAAGATGCTAAAGAAAAATGCTCTAGTCTAGGGAAAAGAGCAGGATGATACATTCCAAAGAATAAAAGAGATATCCAGTGAGGTCACAACATTTCATATTCTATTGAACGGACAGATGATACTATAGACTGACTAAAACAATGACTATTAGAGTGCAGTTCTCTTTGAAGAAAAGGAATGCCAGTGAAAGATATGTGGGCATGCAAGTGGAAAGTTTAAGAGGCAGAACCACATTATCATTCCACCTTCAAGGAAATTCTTGATGTGAAGAATGGAATCAAGAAGTTTAACTTATTCCTTATTCATACTGAATTTCATATCGATATTCATATGTGGGCTTTTCCTAGAATAGTCCTGCTGAATCCAAAGATAATCCTAAATCTACAAATTCTTCTATGGTCTTAATTTTTTTATCCCTACAAACTCAAAGTTAAGCATATCAAGGGAAAGAAGAACATCTTGGCGAACTTCCTATCAAGACCGAAGGAATTCTTTTCCAAACATTGCTTAGAGAAAGTACAAAAAGAAATGATGCCGTCCATTAATCTAATGCACCCAATCATCAAGCATGACATTGTTTGGTGGATGGAAGAAGTATACGTAAGCTCTTCATCACCGGCAGTATCCCACATGCTGCCTAAAAGATAATGTTAGATAACATGTGCTAGAATTTACCCTATCCATCATGTTACCCTTTGAAGTTGGTTACCCTTTTCAGTGGGTTACCCTTTCTAGTGGGTTACCCCTTTTAATGGGTTACCCTTTCCAGTGGGTTACACTCCTCTCCAAGGAAACCCTGTGAGATGGGTTATTCTCTCTAGTCGGTTACCCTTTCCAATAGGGTATCTTTCTCTCCAAGGAAACCCTTCTCAGTGGGTTATGATTTCAAATGGGGTTTTGAAGCTGCTAAATTAGATACTTCGAACACAAGGAGCTTATCCACCTGCTTATAAGATGACTGTGAAGCTATGGATGCACCAGTTTGGAAGCTGCAGACTCACCTGCTTGCACATGCTATCACAGGCCTTCAACCTTGTTTGCTTTGTTTTTATTTGGCCCCCCATATGTTAGTAGGACCCAGTGTGAATAAAGATAAGGCTTATCCAGTCATAACAGATAACGCTTATCCCTTCGAAAAGGATAAGACTTATCCAGTCATAACGGATAATGCCTATCCCTTAGCTTAGCTGTTAGGATAGGATTGTATTATTTTATTTCATGTTTATCCATAGCTTAGCTTTACTTTTAAGATTCCTTCTCTTATAAAAGGAAGCCTAGGCCTTTAGGTTATGGATATCATTTGCTCAACCTAAAAAACCCTTGTATAGTTTCTCTCTATTATAAATAAAGATGTTTGTTGGCTAAGCTCTCTTGCTCTTGCTTCGCTTTTCCAAAGGGATGGGTACTTTGATCTTTTAGGTTGGATTAGGGGGTAAGGAAATACTATGATGAAGTGCTTGCTGCGATGGCAACAATGGCACCCCAAAGTTACTTTCCACGTTTATGAAATAAAGTTGGCTTTGTTCACACAACATAGATGTCTAAGTACTTTCCATATATATGAAACGAAGTTTGCTTTATCCACATGACGTAGATGTTTAAATATTTTCCATATATATTAAATGAAATTGTCTTAGTCCATGCCATAACTTTCCAAAATAATTCAATATCTGAGAAAAAACATGCAGATCTAGGGTCTACCTTAGTACAACTTTTGTTTCGCAGCTGCCAAAGGGAAACAGGCCAGGGAAAGCAATTGTAAAACCTATTTTTTCGCATATACGGAACAATATTGTACTAAGGAGACAAGGGATTTCATATGTTCTAAGACTGGTAAAGTCAAGCCATCCCTTTTTGGGGCTGCAAAGGATTTGTTTCCAAGGCAAACCATCCTTGATGTGTAGCTTGCAGTTCTAAAGTTATACCATCCCATGTTTGGGTTGGGAAGGCTTTATAGCTAAAAAGCAATCCATCTATATAGATGCCTAACTCATGTGTAGGAAAGTTGTGGTGTGTCGATTAAAAACTTTGATTTCGTATGGCATGCCGCATATATGGTCATGAATCGTCTTTCGTGTTGGAAAGGTTAGTCTCTATGTATGTGGTGTCAATAAAAGCTTTGACTTGTTAAGGCGTACCACCTTAACGGTGTTGAAACTACCTGTCATGTTGGAAAGTTATTCTCTACGTCTGTGGTGTTTGACGAAAGCCTTGATTTCATATAACGGGTCACCTACAAGGTTGTGAAACTGCCTTTCATGTTGGAAAGTTTAGGGTCTGTAGCCTAGCTTCCTGGCTGCCCTCACTGGCAGTCTTTCATGCCCCTCTGCCTTCCCATCTATCTGTCATATGAAACCAAAGCTTTTATCAAACACCACAGAAAAAAAAACTAACTTTCCAATAGGACAGGTGGTTTCAAGACTAAGAAAGTGGTATGCAATAACAAATCAAATCTTTCATCAACACCACAGACACAGAGACTAACCTTTCCAACATGACAGTTGATTCACGACCATATAGGTGGCATGCCATATGAAATCAAATCTTTTAATCAACACACCACATCTTTAATAGGACTGAGCTATGAATCCATATAGATGGTTTGATTTTTAGCTACAATGCCTTCTCAACCCAAACATGGGATGGCATGACTTTGGAATTGTAAGCTACACATCACATATAATTTACCTTGGCAACAAAGCCTTCGCAACCCAAAAGAGGGATGGCTTGACTTTGTAAGTCTTAGAACACATAAAATACCTTGTCTCCTTAGTACAAGGCTGTTCTATATATTCCTAATAATGGGTTTTACGGCAGGTCTCCCTAGACTGTTGCCCTTTAGCGGCAGCAGAACAAAAGGTGTACTAAGGCAGACCTCAGATCTACGTTTTCTTTCTTAGATATGGAATGTTTTCGAAAATATATGGCATGGACTAAGCCAATTTCGTTTCATATACATGGAAATGACATAGACATCTACATCGTGTGGACAAAGACAATTTTGTTTCATATACATGAAAAGTACTTAGACATCTACGTCGTGTGGACAAAGACAACTTTATTTACCAGTTAAGCTAAAGTATGGATAAACATAAAATAAAATATTACATTCTTATCCTAACAGTTAAGAGATAGACATTATCCATTAATAGGGATAAGTCTTATCCTTTTAAAAGTGATAAGAATTATCTCTTATGACTGGATAAGCCTTATCTTTATTCACACCAGGCCTTACTAACATGTGGGCACCAAATATAAAAAAGCAAACTATGTTATTGGCATATGACAGTATATGAAAGAAGGTAAGTCATCAGCTTGCAAGCAGGTGCATCAGCAGCTTTACAGGCATCTTGCAAATAGGTGTATAAGCTCGTTGTCTTCGAAGTAGCTGAGTTAGGAACTTCAAAAACCCATCTAAAAGGGTAACCTACCGAGGAGGGTTTCCTTGGAAAGGAAGGTAACCCACTGTAAAGGGTAACCAGAGGTGAGGGTAACTTTTTGAACATATCATCTGACATCATTTCTCAGGCAGTGTTGGATGGTGCCGGCAGCGATGACTTCGCGCATGCTTCTTCCATCCACCAATATACTCCGTGCTTCTATGTAATGCTTTCTTGGCCTTCCAAGCTTCTTTTCATCGATCTGGTGAAGTAACTCTTTCTACTGGATGAATCTTTGCATTCTTGAGGCTGATCTATCATTCGTATACTTGTGGCTTCAACATTTTTTAATTCATATGGTGGATGATATTCTGTTGGTGTTCATTAAAATCCTTCATTGGAGTTGTCCCTTTTATTTGGAATGCATTTGCTTTGCTGAATGAAGCATTATTCTTTACAACATTCATCTTCAAGAGAGAGTGATATCAAGAAATTTCTAGAGTAGTGAATTTTCTGACTTAGCTTGGACTACATGGCGTACGATTCCTACTAGATGATATAACATAAAGACCATTGCATCGCAGGAATCTGTGAAACATCTAATCCAGTATGGCATAAATATTTTTGAAGCTGGTTGGATTCGATCAAAATGTTGAATGACATAACACTTAAAATCTATGACTATGTAATGGTGATGGCAAATGTAGTAGAATAGCCATAGGAGTTCTTGCTGGAAGTCATCGGCTAGTACAATGAACACATAGTAGAAGAGATATCGTGGATGTTTCCCAAACAACTTTAGGATGGATTTGTTGCGCCCTTCAAATGCCTAAAGTTGGTTGAAAGTCTATATTTTTTGGAGGATGGATGGATATGAAGGATCCACATATCTGATGAACAGATCTAGAAAGCAATCAGCTATTCCAGAAGATAATATTCCTGATATATTGAGCATGTAAAACTGATTGGTTGATTTCTGGTCATTTTCTCCGGTGATGGATATTAGGTAGATATCAACAACATAGATATCTCCTGATTCTTCATAGGACTTTACTGAGAAGAGGGTGTCCTTCATTGGCTCTTCTTCCAGTGATAATACTGATTCAAGGTTGTCATCTTCGGTGAAATAGATTCCAGCATAATCAACTATTTTATCAAAGAGGTGGACAACATCTTTCAACCTCTTGAGTTGAGGACAGTTTCTTGCAATGTAACCAGAATTATTGTAGGATAAGCGGCTATCATTCTTCTTCTGGTAATATATTGGGCTTCTTCGTCTGAAATGCCTGGTCTGCCTGACTACCTTAGGCTCATCGTCTGGAGGCCTGGGTAGTTTGAATCTCCTGAACAACAGCTTTTACTGGGATCCCATCTGGCGACTTGAACAGGGGAAATCGAACTTCATAACAAGATTGTTCCTGCCGCAATAAGGATCAAGAACTGGGTATTTCACGATAATCTAATTTATTACAGATCTCTTCTTGCATAGACTATTCAAGGCCTGGAAGATGTCCTTTCTGGTGTAGCACACATCTTTGCATAAGGCTTTTTGCAGGATTCTGGCATTGGCAACAAAGTCTTGGAATGTAAGATAATTATGTTTATCCATAATCCCAAGTGTATTTCACCAACATGTAAGGATTTTGGAGAATCTATATGTCCCTAAAAGTATCACACATCATCCTCTTTCAGCCAAATTCTTTATCGTTATGAAAGTTCTGAAGTCCTGAGTCAGGGATGAAGTTGAAGTAATGGTTTTCTTTGCCTCTGTCATTGATTCTTACCTCTTTTCTGGGACTGTGTCACTAGCCAGCTGGTATTTTTCAGAGACTGGTTGAGAGACCAATGGTTTACCAGAGTGTTTCAATAGCATGGATAGACATTCCTCTTTAGGCAGTTGGATTGATTGCTGCAAAGCATCTTCATCGCTCTTGACACATTTATTAGCATGGAGGTCATCATTGACAGTAGATGACTGTCTACTAATGAAGTGTTGTGGTTGGCCAATGAAGATGTCCCCAGATATCCCCTTCTCTACACTGAAAGCAAATTTAGGAATGTCTTCTACAATATTTTGAGTATCATCAAGATATTCAGGACAAGTCATGGAGGATCGTGCTACCCTCATCGCCTTTGTGGACTTGGGACATCCTTATGCAAATTTATTCTTGCTTGGATCTTTCTTGCTGGAGGATTCGGCATCTCTACTGATGATTAGCTTTATGTTCGGCAGTTTCTTCTTTCTGGACCGTCTGAACAACATGTATCTCTTGTACCTTTCCTGACGTCTCAAAAAATTAGGAGATCCTTCTAGCTTTAGAGCTAGATCTTCATGCATGTCATCAGAGTGGACTACTTTGGAAAATTCATCCGACATGAGGTTGTCAAATAAATTTTCCTTATGCTTCTCTAAAGGATGAAAGCCTATGTGAGATGATTACTCCTTTTTCATAAGCACAACATTCTTTGGAACAACAAGACTCGTGTTGACTTGATTGAGGTGGATCAAGTCAGTAGCCTTGTTATTATTTTTGAGAGACACTTCTTCGGAGAGACTTGTTCGCCGTTATGGGATTCCTCATAGAGGATCATCATGAGATCATCTAAGGTGGTAGAATCTCGTTCATATCTTGTGATCATCATATTTGCTGGATCAACGTTGTTGTCGTTGCTGTCTAGCAATTCCTCATCAGGATAACAGTCTAGTGATGCTCTCTGAATAGAAGGAACCTTTGATGGCTTGTCATGTTGAGTTTCTGTTCTCTGAGTCAAGATCATCATCTGAGATTATAGCATCTGGAGCATAATATACAGGAGCTTGTGTCGATACCATCTTATCAGTATCACATGGAACCCAACTAGAACACCTTATCTTCCCAACAATTTATGTCATGGAATCTCTCCTTATCACCATAGTATCATATTCTTGTTCATATTCTGGAAGTAAAGTGAATTTGATAGATAAACGAGCTGGAGAAGGTTTACCAAACAACTATGGAGGATATCCATGTTGGAATACAACAGATACTTTGGCCTTTCGTCGTACGGTGACATCGTATTGCTTTTGCAGTAAAGCACAATAAGATTTAGGATTCTAGATTCCTTCATCAAGAGAGGTTATCTCCTTATGTTGTTGGAAAAGAAAAGGTAGGTATGGAGTTCCTCATAGGCATTGTTCAAAACGGACTCGCAAAAATTTTTTGGCAAATGCCCTATTAATTATGGCATATCTAGAAGTAGCTGAAGAACTTTGCGATTGGATAACATATGGCAATTTTTGAGTAATATTTTTGTTATCTATCGCTGAGTGTTGTTATAGTTGGTAAGAATTTGAGTGAATGGATTTAGAAAGGGGCGTCAGAAGTATCTGTTGGTTAACATCAGATTGAGTAGCCACTTCTTCCCTTCTTTTGCAGATTCTACAGTCACAGTCAGTCTTTTATGGGTAATGTCCTGAGAAGGAAGATTTACGCCACATCAGAGTGTGACCCTCATGATTGATGTTTTTTATCGAATCATGTTATTTCATAATGCCATTGAGTAACTGGAGGATAGCGCTCGCATCCTTTGCATCCGGAAGATCATCACATTGTTTGCACATAGGGATGTAAAAGGTGATTTTAGGTGGCTTTTGATATAGTGGTGGTCGGAATCCTCTGTAGTCTTGAGAGATTGAGGATAGGCTCTTAACTTATGATAAATAGTGACCCATAACGATGGAATAATGCTGACTAGTTCATCTGTAGATATATTTCTCTAGATTTTGGTACACTGTGGTTTTATCAGTTGTATCTATGGTCAAGAACAGAGAGTTCTTGATTCTCGGAGGAAATAGGTTCATATAATGGTTTTGAACACACCAGGCTATCTGATAGTGGAAAGTTGTCTGCCTGGCACCTCTGTCATGTGGAGCATCGAGAGTCTAGACCTGGATTTTCAGCGCCTTCATCAGATGTAGATTATCTAATCATATGTTGAAGTCAGGAAATATGGTGACAAAGACTATACCATCATCATTCAGAATCATCTCCGATGTACCCAAATTCACATGTTGGTAGTCATTAAATCTAGTATCAAGAAGTGAAAGATGTACCACAACTGGTTGGCCTTTTCTCCCTTGATATGTCAATGCAATACATACAACACCAATATGGAGATGGGTAATCCAAGACTATTCCATTGCTGTGGAAAGTTCTCTGGCATCCGTAGTGATATGAACTGTACCTCTGGAGTCACCAGAATTGGGTGCTGAACAAGAGGTGTAGCAGCAACATATTCCTTAACTTCTTTTGCTATTTCTTGAACCATAGAGTGGATCTTCATCCAGGGATTGCATAACTTTTTAGCAATAGCTGAATAGGGGTTTTGTAAAGGTGTGGTACACATCCGTTGTTGTGATGGTAACATCTCACTTCGTATGTATAGTCAAGTTTGCATGACAACGTATCACTAGTAGTGGTTGACATGTTTATCGTGATAAGAGGATGGTTTGGACTGGAAGGGGACTTTGTAGTAGACATATTTTGGTTTTGTCTGGACTATAAGGATTTGACATATTTGTTCTAATGTTCTAAGAAAAAGATTCCGTTGGATAAAAATCTTTTTGTGATTTTGTGGATAATAAGACTCAATTATTTGTGCTAAATATCTAAGGACAAGACACGAATAATATTTGTTCAAAAAATCTAAGAAATTAACTACGACTATATTATGTACAAGATGTAGAACACGATGACCAATAAACAGTGACCCTATTAATGGAAATGAAACTATGACTCAAAATATGTATAGGACATAGATAGTGACAAACTTAAGGATGACTACTACAGACTCGATCTAAGGTTAACAACTAAATCAAAGAAAATAAAAATGAAACGCTGGCTCACGTGTTTGCAATCAACAGAGGTGGATGCACACTTTGGCTTCCTCCCAACCTCTGGGAGTGGGGATGGCTTTGATACTAAATAGAGGGGTGGTAGAGGGGCACAAAACACTGCCGGTGAGAGCAGCGAGGCGACTAGGCAACAGACCCCAAACTTTCCAACATGAAAGGCTATTTCACGACCATCTAGGCGGCATGCCATATGAAATAAAAACTTTCGTCAAACACCATAGACACAGAGACTGACTTTCCAACATGACAGGAGGTTTCAACACCATAAAGGTGGTACAGAATAAAAAGTCAAAGCATTCGTTGAAACCTTATACAAGAGACTAACCTTTCAAATATGACAAGCAATTCATGAACATATAGGTGGCATACCATATGAAATCAAAGATTTTAATCGACACACCACAACTTTTCAATGAATGAGCTATGCATCTGTATAGACGATTTTATTTTTAGCTACAAAGACTTCTCAACCCAAACAAGGGATGGCATGACTTTGGAACCGCAAGCTACACATCAAGGATGGTTTGCCTTGGCAACAAAGCCTTCGCAACCCAAAAGAGGGATGGCTTGACTTTGCCAGCCTTAGAACAGATGAAATACCTTGTATCCTTAGTACAAGATTGTTCTGTATATGCCTAAAAAATGGTGTTACAGTGGCTCTCCCTAGTCTGTTTCCCTCTAGTGTCCACGGAACGAAAGGTGTACTAAGGCGGACCCTAGATCTGCATGTTCTTTCTTAGATATTAAACCAATTCGGAAAGTTATGGCATGGACTAAGCCAATTTCGTTTCATATACATGTAAAGGACTTAGACATCTACTTCATATGGACAAAGACAACTTTGTTTCATATACATGGAAATTACTTAGACATCTACGTCGTGTGGACAAATCCAACTTTTTTTCATAAACATGGAAAGTAACTTCGGGGTGCCATTGTTGCCTTCGCAACAAGAACTTTGCTGTAGTTTTTCCTTACCCCTTGATCCGACCTGAATGATTGAAGTACCCATCTATTTGGAAGAGAGAAACCAAGAGCAAGAGAGTTTTGCCAACAAATATCTTTATTGATAACTGAGAGAAACTATACAAAGGGTTTTTAGGTAGAGCATATAATACCTCTAACCTAAAGGCATAGGCTTCCTTTAATTGCTTAAGGAAGCTTACTAAATAAGCCAAGCTATGGACAAACATCAAATAAAATATTAAAATCCTATCCTATAAGCTAAGGGATAGGCAATATCCGTTAGTTAGGATAAGTTTTATCCTTTTGGAAGGTATAAGAATTATCTGTTGTGACTGGATAAGACTTATATTTATTCACACCAGGAACTACTAATACGTGGGGGGCAAATAAAAACAAAACAAACTATTTTGCTGGCATGTGACAGCATATGCAAGTAGGTGAGTCTGTAGCTTGCAAGCAGATGCATTCAGTAGCTTCACAGGCATCTTGCAAGCAGGTGGATAAGCTCCTTGTCTTCGAAGTAGCTGAGCCAATAGCTTCAAAAACTCATCTAAAAGGGTAACCAACTGAAGAGGGTTTCCTTAGAGAGAAGGGTAACCAAATAGGAAGGGTAACCCACTGGAGAGGATAACCCACTGGAAAGGGTATCCCGCTAGAGAGGGTAACTTTCTTGCACATGTTATCTAACATTATTTTTCATGGGTAATGTCTTGAGAAGGGACATTTATGCCGCATCAGAGTATGACACTCATGATTGATGTTTTTTTTATCCAATTAGGTTGTTACATAAAGCCATTGAGGAACTTTAGGATAGTCCTCAGGTCTTTCACATCCGGAAGATCATCACTTGGTTTGCACATAGGGATGTAGAAGGTGATTTTAGGTGGCTTTTATATATAATGGTGGTCGAAATGATCAGTGGGATTGAGATATTGAGTAGAGGCTCTCAACTTCTCATACTTTGTGACCCATGAAGCTGGTATGATGCTGACCAGTTCATCTATTGATATATTTCTGGGGATTTTAGTGCACTCTGGGGTTTTATCAGTTGTATCAATGGTCAAGAAGATAGATTTGTTGGTTCTTGGAGAAAATAGGTTCATATTATAGTTTCTAACCCGCCAGGCTATCTGATAGTGGAGATTTACCTGCCTAGTACCTCTATCATATAGAGCATCGAGAGTCTGGACCAGGATCTTCAATGCCTTCATCAGATCTGGATCAGCTAATGGTATGTTAAAATCAGGAAATATGGTGACAAGGACTATAACATCATCATCCTGAATTATCTTTGATGTACCCAAATTTGCATGTTGTTAGTCATTGAATCTAGTATCGAGAAGAGAAAGATACGCCACAACTAGCCGGCCTTATCTCCCTTGATATGTCAATGCAATACGTAAATCACTAATATGGAGATGGGTAAATCCAAGACTATTCTATTGCTGTGGAAAGTCCTCGGGCATCCATAGTGATATGCATGTACCTTTGGAGTCTCCAGAATAGGGTGCTGAACAAGTGGTGTAGCAGCAACACATTTCTTAACTCCTTTTGCCTTTTCTTGAACCATAGAGTGGATCTTCATCCAGGGATTGCATACCTTTTTAGCAATAGCTAAATAGAGGTTTTGTAAAGGTTTGGTACACATCCGTTGTAGTGATGGTAACACCTTTAATTCGTATGTATAGTCAAGTTTGCATGACAACGTATCACTAGGAACAGTTGTCATGTTTCTCTTGAAAAAAGGATTGTTTGGACTGGATGTGGACTTTTTAGTAGACATATTTTTGGTTTTTTTGGACTATAAGGACTCGGTATATTTGTTCTAATGTTCTAAGAAAAAGTCTCAGTAGAATAAAAATCTTTTTGTAATTTTGTGGATAATAAGACTCAATTATTTGTGCCAAAGAACTAAGGACAAGACACGAGTAATATTTGTTCTAAAAATCTAAAAAAGTAACTACGACTCGATTATGTACAAGGCGTAGAACATGATGATGGAAAACACAAACCCTGATAATGGAAATGAAACTATGACCCAAAATATGTACATGAATTGGAAAGTGACAGACTTAAGGGTGACTACTATAGACTTGATCTAAGGTTAACAACTAAAACAAAGATAATTAAAATGAAAATAAAAATGTAACGCTGGCTCACGTGTTTGCAATCAGTAGATGTGGATGCAAACTCATGCTTCCTCCCGACCTTCGGGAGTGGGGATGGCTCTGATACTAAATAGATGGGGAGGCAAAAGGTCATAGAAGATTGCCGTCGAGAGCAGCCAGGAGGCTAGGAAACAGACCCTGAACATTCCAACAAGAAAGGCGGTTTCACGACCATGTAGGCGACATGCCATACAAAATTAATGCTTTCGTCAAACACCACAGACATAGAGATTAACTTTCCAACATGACAGGCTGTTTAAACACCGTGAAGGTGGTACTCCATAATAATTCAGAGCTTTCATCAACACCACAAACACAAAGACTAACCTTTCAAACATGACAGGCAATTCACGACCATATAGGTGGTATGCCATAATAAATAAAAGATTTTAATCTACATGCGACAGTTTTTCTACGACTGAGCTACGCATCTGTATGTATGGTTTAGTTTTTAGCTACAACGACTTCTCGACCCAAACATGGGATGGCATGACTTTGGAACTACATGATACACATCAAGGATGGTTTGCCTTGGCAAAAAAGCCTTCACAACCCAAAAGAGGGATGACTTAACTTTTCCAGTCTTAGAACACATGAAATCCCTTATATCCTTAGCACAAGGTTGTTCTGTATATGCTTAAAAATGGGTCTTACGGCGGCTCGCCCTGGCATGTTGCCCTCTAGTGGCTGCGGAACAAAAGATGTACTAAGGCTGACCTCAGATCTAAAAGCTATGGCATGGACTAAGCCAATTTCGTTTCATATACATGAAAAGGACTTAGACATCAAATCTTGTGGACAAAGACAACTTTGTTTCATAAACATAGAAAGTACTTCTACATCTACGTCGTGTGGACAAAGCCAACTTCATTTCATAAATATGGAAAGTAACTTTTGGGTTCCATTGTTTCCATCGCAACAAGTACTTCGCCGTAGTATTTCTTTACCCACCTACTCCGACCTAAAGGATCGAAGTACTTATCTCTTTAGAAGAGCTAAAGCAAGAGCAAGAGAGTTTAGCCAACAAACATCTTTATTGATAACAGAGAGAAACTATACAACGGGGTTTTAAGTAGAGCAATTGATGCCGATAACCTAATGGCCTAGCCTAAATTTTATAGCTGAAGGAAACTTACTAACTAAGATAAGCTACGAATAAACATCAAATAAAATATTACAATCCTATCCTATAAGCTAATGGATAGGCATTATCTGTTAGTAATGATAAGTCTTATCCTTTTGGAAGGGATAAGAATTATCTGTAATGACTGGATAAGCCTTATCTTTATTCACATCAGGCCCTACTAAAATGTGAGGGCAAAATAAAAACAAACCAAAGTATGTTGTTGCAATGTGACAGCATGTGTAAGCAGGTGAGTCAACAGCTTGTAAGCAGGCGCATCAGCATCTTCACAGGCATCTTGTAAGCAGGTAGATAAGCTCCTTGTCTTCAAAGTAGCTGAGTCAGAAGCATCAAAAACTCATCTGAAAGGGTAAGCCATTGAATAGGGTTTCCTTGGAGAGGAGGCTAACCCACTAAGAAGTGTAACCAACTGAAGAGGGTAACCCACTAGAAAGGGTAACCCGCTAGAGAGGGTAACTTTCATTCACATGTCATCTGATATTATTTTTCAGTCAGTGTTGGATGGTACTGGAGGTGGTGAGTGATAACACTCAAACTACACCTTGAGAATATAAGCAATTGTTGTCAATATATAACCCAACTAGGTTGGGGTCGAATCAACAGCCAACAATATGAGTGGCGATTAAACTAATTTGAAACTATAGCTACAAGTTTAATTCAAATATATGATACAAAAAGATAAAATGGGGGTTTTGGAGATTAGCAAATAATTGTTGGTCACTTTAGTTTCAGTGTTTGTAATAAAGAGTTTAAGGAAAACCAGAGTTATGTTCACTATGGGTTTTGGTACTTGACAGATGCTAATAGTGATTCAAGATTCTCATGATAGGTAGGAAAAATAGATTATCTTTATCGAAGTTATGCCTAAATGTCTCTCGACCTACTTAAGCATTTAATTACCTAATCATCTCGGACTTGGGGAGTTTGTATTCACTGACCAGACTTTACCTCAGGTTAATTAACCTTGTTACAACATCAATTATTAAACGGAAGGCTGGTAGCTTCCACGTCCCTGTCAATAATTCACTTCCTACTATAGTTGATTTCTTATCTCAAGTAAATCAATGTTGGTGCTATCTATCATTTTCAACCAATACACAATAATTAAAACCTCAAAATTATCAAGGAGTCCTATTACCTTTAGAATCTTGAACACTTAGAAACTTACCAAGACCTAACCCATAGATCCCATAATTCGGGTTAAAGGGATTTAGACACTCATAATGTAATAATCGATACAACATGTTGAATTCATAATCTAAAAGATGAACCTATAGCAAGATGAATAGCAATGAGTGTTTCTCAGATTAGATCAATGTAGAAATCCCAAAATATTGATGATAATCTCTTCAAAGTTAATTGTTTTGTTCAAGCCAAGTAACTAGAGAGAAAATAACAAAATACGTGTGTTCCAAAATAGGTTTAGAATGTCGAGTATCCGCCGATATGTTCCGCCTCCCAACATATTCAGCCTCCTTTTGTAATTAGAAAACCCTAACATATGCTTTAAATACTTCATCCTAATTATTGAAATAAAATCACAGAGTTCAGTAATTTCTTAGATAGGTAACGACATTTTGTGACACGTTATTAGGATTCTGATGACTCATCACAGATGTCATCAGCTTCTCTTCGCTTTTGACATTCGCTACCTTAGGCTGACGATGAAGCATGGCGGCTTATAAGATCTTTGACGACTTATCACAGATGTCGTTGATTATTTACTTCAGATCTTATGTTCTGCCTTAGGCTAATGATGATCTTTATGGCTCATCAAAACTTTGACGACATATCAGACAATGTTGTCACTTCTCCACCTAAGATCCCATGTTCTGTCTAAGGCTGACGGTGACTCTGACGGCTTATCAAAAGGCTGATAGCTTATCACATGTCGCCTTTTCTTCTTCCAACTGAATCCCATTCTCTATTTAAGGCTAACGAGAAAGATGATAACCTATTAGAGTGCTGACCACTTATCAGGAATGTCATCAGCCACACTTTTCTTCTATTTGCTTCAGATTTCTACTCTTTTACTTCCATCATAGTTGGTTCTCTTTCCTCTTAACTTCCACTGCAAAATCAAAGATAAAACAATCAAAAAAGACAAAAGTTGCTTAATACGTTGCAATTATTCATAGTTAAAAGCCTCAAATGTGTTAGCATCTGCTCATACATCAACACTCTCAACTTAAAACAATTTCTTGTCGTCAAGCAACTAAAACACAACCAAAAGGATACAAAGTACATTTGGCAGTCAATTCTCTATAATATCTCAAAACCATCTTTCCCTTCTCCAAGGTCAATCAATTCCAAATCAACTATGTATGCTACTGAACAAAAACAATGGGAAACACAGGAATCAAGATATCGCATCAATTCAGCAACAGCAACCACGCATGTATCAAGCCTACACTATCCGAATAAATTAGAAACTAGCAACGTAACCAGTATGCCCTCACTACAAAGAACTCCCACTTCACTTATATCAGACATTACATATGTAACCATGGGGACAATCACCAGATACTCTCTCTCAGAATGAAGTTCCAATCAATGTATGCCGAATACCATATGCTTGCCCTTATTTTCATTACCAAGACTTTCAGACTGGTCGGCTAGAATCACTATAGGTCTTCTCTTTGGCATGTAATGTAGGCTAGGGGCTGGTATAATAGTCGATGATATTTAAAGTGACTAAGCCTCCTTGAAACTACACTAGCTTTTGGGGTCTCACTTATTAACCTTTTTGTATTCTTCTCTTTTCTTGATCACACATATTCAGGATGGGTGCGGTCTTTTTGACAATCATTTCTTCCTTTTCACAACTTTTATTTTCTTATTCTTTTTCACCGCACTAAGCTTTTTATTCTTTTCTTTTATTCTAATTTTCTTCATACTCATTTTACATCACACACCCAAATGGTAGCCACCCTCAGCTTAGTCTATTTGCATAAGTTAAAGTGCATAATGTCCAAGGAGGACCAGTGCCAAAATAGGTTCATTGTGATACAAACGGGAATGTGATAGGTATAATAAAAAGAATAGGGATTCAGGCTCAAAATCAGGATCAAGAGATATTATTTACACATAGAAGGTCATTTAGGCTAAAAGTGGACTAATATCAACAACGACCTATGATCCTTTCCTAACCGCTATCCTACAACCAAGGCCAGACCAACTAGGCAAGTTCTGGATTTAACACACAAAGGGAACTAGGAAGTATCTCACACACACATGGCACAAAGGTACATCACAAGCTACTACCCATTCAATTCATGCAATTGTTTAGCAACGGTTATTATTTCACTAGTACTAATGCCATAACAAGATACATTATGGTCAAACATAAATGCATATCACACAGTTATAAAATAGACCATTGGAGAGGTGTTCAAAAATCAACAAAAACATGTTACCTGCCTAAGGTACTTGTATTTCTCCTAGTCAACTACAATATTTTACAACAAATCACAATACGCCTAAATATGTAGGCTCTACAAGGAACAAGACTTTGAGGAAAAGAGGCACAACAACCAAAACCCCAAGAAGACATCAACACCCACAAGTAGCCCCTTCCTCAACTTAAAATCATGTAATGTCCGCAATGCGTTAAACCAAAACAAAAGAGTTTGAAACATACTTGTGGCACCATGGGTGTGAAGATCTGATGTCAATCACATAATATGAATACAAATAACAAAATACCTTGGGTTGCCTCCTAATCAGCGCCTGATTTAATATCGCGGCATGACCCAACTCAACTTTTCCCTCCACCTTGAGGATAAGAATCCCCCCATCCCTAACTTAGAGTCCGTCTTCTTGCCTCAATCATAGGGGGTGGAAGAAAACTTAAGAAGTTGAGTAATGGATTAATCATGGTAAACCACTTGGCCTTAAAGTGAGGTGTGTTTTTATGCTGCTTATCAAGTGTAAAATAAAGAATATAGGATTTTTGTTCCTCATCTTCACACTCTTCCACTATTTTAGATGATTCCACAAACAAGATATCATCTAAACATAATGTGAAAAAATGCTTCGAGTGAGGCCTAACTAATTCTACTTCAAAATTTACACTATCTACTATACACTCATTTTTATTCACCTTCTCAATATCAGTCTCAAGATCGAGATGGCAATCTAGTGGCTGCGATTCTTATGTTTTCTCCATAAATTTATTAATGTCCTCCTCATATTCTTCTTTGTTTAGCCATTGTAGACATGGTGGCAGTGGTAACTCCTTCAGCTCTGCCCATAACTGTGCTTGATTCTCTAAAATTTGTTTCATCAATTTGTCCGTTTGAATCAAGATAGCACACATATATTTAGAATGATCACTTTGACCACAAGCCAAATACCAAGTTACAGTCTGTTCTCCAGGTAGAACAGTGTCCGCATCATATTGTGAAGGTCCCCCACAATAATAACAAGAATTGTCATCACTTAAAAAACCATATATCCAGGATGACATCTCAAGAAAGATGTGAGAAAAAAAAAGTAAAAATAAAAGAAAATAAAAATAAAAAAATAAAAAATAAAAATAAAAAAATATTTCCAAGTTTGAATTCGAGAAAGTAGGCTAAAATTCCAAACTGACTCAATACTTGAAATTGTCCCCGATAATGGCGCCATTTTTTATAACGATCAAACTACACCTCTCTAATGAGAATGTAAGCGATAGTTGTCAATTTATAAACCAACTACGTTTGGGTAGAATACACAGGGAACAATGTGAGTGGCGATTAAACTAATTTTAAACTATAGCTATAAGTTGAATTCAAACAGATGATACAAAAATATAAAATGGGGGTTTTGGTGATTAGGAAATAATTGTTGGTCACTTTAGTTTTAGTGTTTGTAATCAAGAGTTTATGGAAAACCATAGTTATGTTCAGTATGGGTTTTGGTACTTGACAGATGCTAATAGTGATTCAAGATTCTCACGATAGGTAGGAACAATAGATTGTCTTTATCAAAGTTATTCCTAAATGTCTCTCGACCTACTTAAGCATTTAATTACGTAATCCTCTCAGACTTCGGAAATTTATATTCACTGACCAGACTTCACCTCAAGTTAATTAACCTTGGTACAACGTCAATTATTAAATGGAAAGTTGGTAACTTCCAAGTCCCTGTCAATAATTAACTTTCTACTATAGTTGATTTCTTATCTCAAGCAAATCAAAACAGATGCTATCTATCATTTGCAATCAATAGACAATAATTAAAACCTCGAAATTATCATGGAGTCTAATTACCTTTAGAATCTTGAACACTTAGCAACTTACCAAGACGTAACCCATAGATCCCACAATTCAGGTTAAAGGGATTGAGCCACTCATAATGTAATAATCGAGACAACAAGTTTAATTCATAATTATAAAGATGAACTTACAGCAAGAAGAATAGCAACGAGTGTTTCTCATATTAGATCAAAGTAGAAATCCTAAAATATTGATGATAATCTCTGCAAAGTTAATTTTTTTGTTCAAGCCAAGAAACTATAGAGAAAATAACAAAATACGTGCATTCCAAAATAGGTTTAGAATGTCGAGTGTCTGCCGATATGTTCCGCCTCCCGATATATTCAGCCTCCTTTTATAATTAGAAAACCCTAACATATGCTTAAAATACGTCATCCTAAATATGGAAACAAAATCATAGAGTTCAGTAATTTCTCAGACAGGTAACGACATTTTATGACACCTTATCAGGAGTCTAACGACTTATCATAAATGTCGTCAGCTCCTCTTCGCTTTTGACAATCGCTGCCTTAGGCTAACGATGAAGCGTGACGGCTTATAAGATCTTGATCACTTATCACAGATGTCATTGATGATATACTTCAGCTATCATGTTCGGCCTTAGGTTATCGACGATCTTGATGGCTTATCAAAACTGTGATGACATATCAAAAAATGTTGTCACTTCTCCACCTCAGCTCCCATGTTCTATCTAAGGCTGACAGCGACTCTGATAGCTCATCACAAGGCTGACGGCTTATCAAATGTCATCGTCACTTCTTCTAATAGAATCCCATTCTCTGTTTAAGGCTGACGATGAAGTTTATAACCTATCATAGTGCTGATGACTTATCACTAATGTCATCAGCCAAACATCTCTTTTATTTGCTTCAGATTTCAACTCTTTTACTTCCATCATTGTTGGTTCTCTTGCCTCTTGACTTCCATAGCAAAATCAAAGATAAAACCATTAAAAATGGCAAAAGTTGCTTAAGACTTTGCAATTATTCTCAGTTAAAAGCCTCAAATGTATTAGCATCTGCTCACATATCAGTGAGCTCACATATCCTTCTTTTATCCACCAATTTACTCTGTGCTTTTGCCTAAGGTATTTCTTCCCTTACAAGCTTCTTTTCATCGATCCGGTGAAGTAACTCTTTTTGCGGGATGAATATTTGCATTCTTGAGGCTGAGCCTTCATCCGTATGCTTGTGGTTCATCATTATTAAATTCATACAGTGGCTGATATTCTATTGGTGTTCATAGGACTCCATTATTGGTTTAGTCCCTTTTTTTTGAATGGAATTACTTTGCTGGAGAATGAAGCATTGTTCTTCACAGCATTCATCTTTAAGAGTGAGAATGATAACGAGAAATTTCCAGATTAGTGAAATTTCTGACTTAGCTAGGATCGCATGTCGTATGATTCCTACCAGATGATACAACATAGAGACTGTTGCATTGCAGGAATCTGTGAAAAATCGAATCCAGTACAACATAAATCTTTTTGTAGCTGGTTAGATTTCATTAAAATGCTGAAAGGCATAACACTTGAACTCCATGATAGTAAAATAGTGATGGCAAATATAGAAGAATAGCCATATGAGCTCTTACTGAAAGTCATCGTCTAGTACAATGAACACATAGAAGAAGAGATATCCTAGATGTTCTCCGAACAGCTTCAGGATGGATTTGTTGCACCTTTTGAATGCTTGAAGCTGGTTGAAAGTCTGGATTCCTCAGAGTATAGAGGGATATGAAGGATCCATATACCTGTTGAATAGATCAAGAGAGCAATCTGCAATTTCAGAAGATAATATTCTTGTCGTGTTGAGCATGAAAAATTGACGGGCTGATTTCTTATTGTCTTCTATGGTGATGGATATCAGGTAAATATCTGCAGCATTGATATCTCCTGATTCTTCATAAGCCTCTATGGAGAAGAGGGTGTCTTCCGTCGGCTCTTCTTCCAGCGAGAAGACCTATTCAAGGTTGTCCTCTTCATTAAAATAGATTCCAGTATGACCAACTATTTCATCAAAGAGGTGGAAAAAATCTTTCAACATCTTGATTTGAGGACAGTTTCTTGCACTGTAACTAGGCTTATTGCAGATGAAGCAGCTATCATTCTTCTTCTGGTAGTATGCTGGATTTCTTCGTTTGAAATGCCTAGTCTGCCTGACTACCTTAGGCTCGTCGTCTGGAGGCCTGGGTAGTTTGAATCTCCTAAACAACAACTTTCACTGGGATCCTATCTGGCGACTTGAACAGTGGAATCGAACTTCATAACAAGATTATTTCTACCACAATAAGGATTAAGAACTGGGTAGTTCTCGATAATCTGTGTTATTACAGATTTCTTCTTTCATATACTGTTCAAGGCCAGGAAGATGGCTTGCCTAGTGTAGCTTACGTCTTTGCAGAAGGCTTCTAGCAAGATTCTAGTGTTGGCAGCAAAGTCTTGGAATGTAAGATAATTATTTATCCATAATCCCATGTGTATTCCACCATCATGTAAGAATTTTAGAGAATCTAGATATGTTTTCTGACAGTATCACACGTCATCCTCTATAAGCCAGATTCTTCATCATCATGAAGGTTTTGAAGTCCTGAGGTTGGGATAGAGTTGCAGTAATGGTTTCCTCCACCTCTATTATTGGATCTTGCCTCATTTCTGGGACTGGTTCACTAGTCAACTTGTATTTATCAGAGACTATTTGAGAGACCACTGGGTAGCTAGAGCATTTTTCTAACATAGATGGATAATACAACTTGGGTTGTTGGATTTATTGTTGCAAAGCATTTTCATCACTCATGACATATCTTCTAGAATGGAGGTCATCATTGATATTATATGACTATCTACTAATGAAGGTTTGTAGTTGTCTAATGAATATGTCCTCGGATATCCCTTTCTTTGCACTAAAAGAAGATCTGTAAATGTCTTCTATAGCATTCTGAGGATCATCAAGATCTTTAGGACAAGGCATGGAGGCTTGTGCTTCCCTCATCGCCTTTATTGACTTGGGACATCCTTTTGCAAAGTATCCTTCATCATGGAAGATGAAGTATTTATGCTTTCCTAGATCTTTCTTGCTGGAGGATGGATCTTTGTTGATAGTCAACTCTTTGTTTGGTGGTTTCTTCTTTCTAGCCTGTCTAAACTGTAGGTATCTTTCATGCCTTGCCTGATGTCTCAAAGCTGAGGAGACCCTTCTAACATGAGAGCTAGATCTTCATTCCTATAATAAGAGTGAACAGATTAGGAAAATTTATCCGACATGAGGTTATCAAATAAAGTTTCCTTATGCTTCTCTGGAGGAGAGGAGCCTATATTATGTGATGACTCTTTTTGAAAAAGACCATCATCCTTTGGAACAACAAAACTTGTGTTAACTTGATTGAGGTTGATCAAGTCAGCAGTTGTGTCCTTGTTCTTTAGAAAACACTGCTTCAAAGAGTCCTGTTTGCCATTATGAGATTCCTCATCGAGGATCTACAGGAGATCATTTGTGGTGGTGGAATATCATTCACCTATTTTGAAGATCACATGTGCTAGATCAACGTTGTTGTCATTATTTTCTAGAAAATCCTTTTTAGGATCACTGTCTGGTGATGCTCTCTAAATAGAAGGAATCTCTGATGGCTTGTCATGTTGAGCTTCTATTCTCTGAATCTCAAGATCATCAGCAGAGATTACAGTAACTAGAGCATGATAGACAGGAGCATGTGTCGATATCATCTTATCTGTATCACATAGAACCCAGCTAGAACACCTTATCTTCCCGACACTTTGTGTCATAGAATCTCTCCTTGTCCCCACAGTATTATATTCTCTTTCATCTTCTGGAAGTAAAGTGAATTTCATAGATGAACAAGTTGGAGAAGTTTGGCCTAACTCATGTGGAGAATATCCATGTTAGAATACGACAGATACTTTGGCCTTTCGTCGTATGGTGTCATCATATTTGTTTTGCAGTGAAGCACTATCATATTTCAGATTTCGGATTTCTTCTTCAAGAGAGGTTTTCTAATTGTGTTGTTGGAAAAGAAAAGTTAGGGATGGAGTTTCTCATATGCATTGTTCAAACCGCACTCACAACTTGTTTTCAAGTGGCATAATAAGTATGGCATATCTAGAAGCAGCTGAAGTACTTTGCGATTGGATAACATATGGCCATTTTGGGGTTTGATTTTGGTTATCCTTCATGGAGTGATGTTCTGGTGGGTATCATTTGAATGACTGGATTTATAAAGGGGCATCAGAAGCATCTCTTGGTTAACATTAGATTGAGTAGCCAATGCTTTCCTTCTTTTGTAGATTCTACGGTCACAGTCAGTCTTCCATGGGTAATGTCCTGAGAAGGGACATTTATGCTACTTCAGAGTACGACCCTCGTTATTGAAGTCTTTTATCCTATCATATTGTTTCATAAAACCATTGAGGAACTTGAGGATAGTGTTCGGGTCCGTCACATCCGGAAGGTAATTACTTTGTTTGCACATAGGGATGTAGAAGGTAATTTTAGGTGGCTTTTTGATATAGTGGTGGTCGGAATCATCATTGGGCTTGAGATATTGATGAAAGGCTCTCAACTTCTCATACTTAGAGACCCATGAAGCTGGTATAATGCTGACCAGTTCATCTGTAGATATATTTCTCGTGATTTTGGTGCACTATGTGGTTTTATCAGTTGTATCAATGGTCAAGAACAGAGAGTTCTTGGATCTTGGAGGAAATAGGTTCATATTATGGTTTTGAACACACCAGGCTATTTGATAGTAGAGATTTTCCTACCTGGCACCTCTGTCAAGCACAGTATTGAAAGTATGGACCTAAATTTTCAACGCCTTTATTAGATGTGGATCAGCTAATGGTATGTTGAAGTTCGGAAATATGGTGACAAAGATTGTACCATCATCGTCCAGAAGCATCTTCAATGTACCCAAATTCGCATGTTGGTGGTCATTTCATCTATTATCCAGAAGAGAAAGATGCGCCACAACTGGCCAACCTTTTCTCCCTTGATATATCAATGCAATACATATAGCACCCATATGGAGATGGGTAAATCCGAGGCTATTCCATTGCTGTGGAAAGTCCTCTGGCATCTGTAGTGATATGAACTGTACCTCTTGAGTCACCAGAATAGGTTGCTGAACAAGAGGTATAGCAACAACATATTCCTTAACTCCTTTTTTCTTTTCTTGAACCATAGAGTGGATCTTTGATAATGCTCAACTTACACGTCAATTTAGTGTAAGGCGGTCGTCGTTAATATATTTACCCAACTTTGGAGTCAGGGTCGAATCCACAGGAAACAATGTGTATGGCGATTAAACTCATTTGAAACTAGAGCTACAAGTAAAATTAAAAAAACTGGCACAAAAAGACAAAATGGGGGTTTTTAATGATTGAACAAAAGTTATTAACACTTCAATTCGCCTTAGAAATCAAGTCTTAAACTACAATATTTCAAATCAATGATATAGAGAGACTAATGTTGTGATTACTATGATAGTAATCCTCCATTGAATAACAGTTGTAGTATTGGATTCTCGTGACTTATGGGAAACACCAAATTATTAGTTTCAATAGTCCATCTAAGTGTTTCTCAACCTACCTAGATGTTGAACTCCCTAATTCTCTCGAACTTAGGAAAGTATTCTATTCATACTGATTTTATCTTGAGTTGATCAATCTTCTTACAACATTAATCATTAGATGAGAATTTAACCTTCCCAAATCCTCCTTGATAATACACTTCTTATTTGGGTTGATTTCTTATCTCAAGCAAATCAATAGTAAGCAAAGCCTATTATTTGCAACCAACAGAAAATAATTAATACAAAAGAATTATCAAGATGTTCCCATAATCACTTGAACCCTAACTAAATATTAAATCCATGGAGGAATAATCATAGATCCCACAACCCTAGTTGTGGGTTTTCGTTCCACATGAGAACGAAAGAGATAGGAATAATTATATTCATCATTCAAAGTAATTAAACTTACAAAATATGAAGTATGAAGTTGATTCTTTTCCAAGTTCAAGAGAAAATTCCCACAACCAAATCAAAGAGTTGAAAATTGAATTCTAAGTTTAGAGACCCCAAAGAGAGGTGAACTCCCTTGGAATAAGTTTTCTGCCCCCCCCCCCCCAATATATTCAGCCTTCTGATATGTTCAGCCTCTCTAATGAAACCCCAGAAGATGCTATTTATATCCGTAACATAAGAAAAATTCGAAATTAAAAATTAAGAATTTTTCTTTTAGGCGACGACATGTCTGACGACTTATCAGATTCTGATAGCTTATTAGAACATGTCTTTAGGCATGCTTCAAATTTTTTGCCTTCTTCTTATGTGTGATGACATTATTGACGGCTTATCAGAAACCTGATGACTTATCACAGACGTCATCACATCTTCACTTTAATTTCTCAAGCACTGCCCAAGCCTAACGACGAGCCTGACAGCTTATCAGAACTCTGACGGCCTATCACAGGTTGTCGTCACTTCTTCCAGCTGAATTTCATTCTCTGCCAAAGGTTGATGCTAAGTATGATAACTTATCAAGGATTTGATGACTAATCAAACAAGTTGTCAACTACACTTCCCTTCTTATTTTGCACAAAATTCAACTCTTTTACTTCCATTATAGCTAGTTCTCTTGAATCTTGACTTTTACTACAATATCAAAGAGAAAACAATAAAAAATGACAAAAGTTCCTTAAGACTTTGCATTTATTCTCAGTTAAAAGCCTCAAAAGTGGTAGCATCTACTCACACATCAATCTTCATCCAAGTATTACACACCTTTTTAGCAACAGCTGAATAGGGGTTTGGTAAAGGTGTGGTAAACATCCATTGTCTTGATGGTAAGGCCTCTACTTAGTATGTATAGTCAAATTTTCATGACTAATAACAATCAACTTAAAATTCAATTTAGTGCAAGGCGGTCGTCGTCAAAAAATTTACCCAACATTGGAGTCGAGGTCGAATCCACAGTGAACAATGTGAGTGGCGATTAATCTAGTTTGGAACTCTAGCTACAATTTAAATTCAAACAAATGATACGAAAAGATAAAATGGAGGTTTTTGAGATTAAAAAGTAATTGTTGGTCACTTTAGTTCCAGTTCTTGTAAATCAAGAGTTTATGAAATAACCAGAATTATGTTCACTAGGGCTTCCGGTACATGGAAATGCTAAAAGTGGTTTAAGATTTTCACGGTGGGTAGGATAACAAGCTATCTTTATCGATATTATGCTTAAATGTCTCTCGACCTACTTAAGCAATTAATTTCCTAATCCTCTCGGACCTAGGGAATTTCTATTCACTTCCCAGATTTTACCTCAGTTTAACTAACCTTGCTATAGCACTGATTATTAAACGAAGTATTTTCAAGTCCCTATTGATAATTCACTTCCTACTATATTTGATTTCTTTCTCAAGAAAATCAAAGTAGGTGTGTCTACTGTTTGCAACCAATAGACATTAATTAAAGTGTTAGAACTATCAAGAAATCCTACCAGCTATTGAATCTTGAATACCTAGCACCTTATCAAGACCTAACCCTAGATCCCATAATTCAGGTTAATGGAGTTTAGCCTCTCGTGATGCAAAGAAAGAAACACATAATTGAATTCATGATTTAAAAGATAAACTTACAGTGATGAATAAAAACCAGTGAACCGTAGATTAGATCACAAAGGACAAATCCCCCAATACTGATAATAATCTCTCCAAATATTTATATTGTTAAGTGTAGAAGTAGAGAGAGAAAATATCAAAGTATGTTCCCTACACTCAAAGTGTCGAATAATGAATAATTCCTTAGAAAACCCTACAACAAAGCTTTAAATAGTTTAACCTAATTATGGAAACAAAATCAATGTTACAGTTTTTCCTCGGAATAGACGATGACATCTGTGATAGCTTATCAGGAGTCTGACGACTTATCACGGATGTCGTCAGCTCCTCTTCACTTTTGGATCTTGCTATCTAAGGCTAACTATGATGATGATGGCTTATCAGGATTTTGATGGCTTATCACTATTGTCGTCAAGACAACTTCTCAGCTTCCATGTTCTGCCTAAGTCTGATGGTATCCTTGACGCCTTATCAGTATCCTGAAGCCTTATCATAAAATGTTATCACAACTTCTCTTCAACTCCCATTCTCGGGTTAAATCTGATGATGGCCTTGATAGCTTATCACCAGGCTGATGATTTATCATGAATGTCATTAGCCACACTTATCCTTTATTTGCTTCAAAATTCAACCTTTTTACTTCCATTATTGTTGGTTCCCCTCCATCTCATCTGTTACTACAAAAAATCAAAGTACGCTAATAAAAAAACAACTAAAGTTGCTCAATATCTTGCAATTATTTAGAGTTAAAAGATTCAAATGTGTTAGCATAGGTTCACACATCAATGACATGTTTCACTAGGAGTGGTTGACATGTTTGTCTTGACAAGAGGATTGTTTGGACTGGACGGGGACTTTATAGTAGACATATTTTTGTTTTTTTCTGGACTATAAGGACTCGATATATTTGTTCTACTGTTCTAAGAAAAATATGTAGTAGAATAAAAATCTTTTTGTGATTTTGTGGATAATAAAACTCAATTATTTGTGCTAAGGATCTAAGGATAAGACACGAGTAATATTTGTTCTAAAAATCTAAGAAAGTAACTACAACTCAATTATGTACAAGTCATAGAACACGATGACTGGAAAACACTGACACTAATAATGGAAATAAAACTATGACTCAAAATATGTACAAGACTTGGATAGTGACAAACTTAAGGGTGACTACTATAGACTCGATCCAAGGTTAATAACTAAAACATAGAAAAGTAAAGAGAAAAAAAATGTAACGCTGGCTCACATGTTTGCAATCAACAGAGGTGGATGGAAACTCTTCCTTCTTCCTGACCTGATACCAAATAAACGGGCAGGCAGAAGGGCACAGAAGACTACCGGTAAGAGCAGCCATGCGGCTAGGCAATAGAACCCGAACTTTCCAATATAAAAGGCGGTTTCACAAACACGTAGGCGGCATTCCACATGAAATCAAAGCTTTTATCAAACACCACAAACACAGAGACTAATGATGTGCTAGATTTTGTAGCATATTTAAGACTTTTTAACTTGAAATAATTGTAAGTTCTTAAGTAATTATTGGTGTTTTTTATGTTATTTCTTAAGAT
Source organism: Capsicum annuum (assembly GCF_002878395.1). Lineage (NCBI taxonomy): Eukaryota > Viridiplantae > Streptophyta > Magnoliopsida > Solanales > Solanaceae > Capsicum > Capsicum annuum. Next base: position 224,782,985 of record NC_061121.1, on the reverse strand, counting down.
TTTATAGGAAAGTCAAGGATGGGAGGAAAACATAGGAAAGATAAACAAAATAAGTAAAATCTGGTACAAGTGAGCTGATATGAGTCTGATGGCATTTCTTTCAAGCCATCAAACATGTGGTACGCTACTAGAAAAAGGTGTCAATAAGAACAGTGAAGAAGAGTTGTTGGATGAAGGTGATGACATTCTCAATATGTCATCAAAAGTGTGGTAAGCTGTCAGAAGATGTCGTCAAGTGGGATAGAACATGGTAAAATAAGTTGAAGGTTTGATGACATTTGTACACCCCGTCACTCCTCTGGTAAGCCGTTGGAAGAAATCATCAGAGTGAGGCAAAATATGTTAAGAAGGCACGACTTCTGATGACATATCTGAGATGTCATCAGAAGCTTGACGATCAACACCAATATGCCGTCACCTAAATATGAGCCCAGCTGTGATTTTGTTATTTTATTACCTTAATTAAACTTTAGTATAAATAGCATCTTTTAGAGTTTTTGGTTCTTTCATAATTCATCTATCAGACAATTAACCTAGGGAAGAGAGGCACGTCATATTGCTCTCTTACATCAATTATTCTTCTTGTTTTTATCAACTATTGTTGGGTTTCTACCATGTGATTCAATCGAAGAAACTACTTGTTGTTTTCCATCTAGTCTTAAGTTATCTTTATCATTATGAATTCAACTTGTGATTTCGTTCATCAAATTATGAGCGGCTAATTACATTAGCCGGGGCTATGGGATCCATGGATTAGGGTTTGATATGATACTAGGTGTTTAATGGATTCAAAGAGTAGTGGAACATTTTGAAATTCTGTTGTTTTAACTGAAATCTAGTGGTTGCAAACATTAGGTTATGCCTTAGGTTTTATTTGCTTCTAATGGTGAAATAGACTAGAGGACGTGAATTATCAACAGGGAATCGGAAGCTACCAACCTTATATTTAATGATTAATGCCGTAACTGGATAATATACATGAGATAACATCCTATTGGAAATAGATAAGTTATCTAAGTTCAAGTGAATTATATAATAAATTATCTGGTGAGTTCGAGAGATATGTTAGATAGTATAATCGTCAGGGATATTCTGTTGTTCTAATCATTCCAAGAATGTCTAGCATTACCTAGTATCTGTCAATTCCCGAAATCCTTGGTGAACATAGCTCTAGTTTCCCATTTATATTGATTACAAACATTAATATTGAAGTGACAACATTACTTGATACTTTCAAAACCCCATCTCCATTTTATATTTTTATATCATTTGTTTGAATTTAACTTATAGCTATAATTTCAAACTAGTTTAATCGCCACTCACATTATTCCCTGTGGATTCGACCCTGACTCCAAAGTTGTGTAAATATATTGATGACGACCTCCTTACAATAATTTGAGGTGTAAGTTGAGCGTTATAAAAAATGACGCCATTGCCAGGGAACAATTTGGCGTATTGAGTTGGTTTGGAATTTTACCTTACTTGCTTGAATTCAAACTTGTAAATATTTGTTTGTGATTTTCTTTGTTTTGTGTGTTAGGTAGATTTTATTTATTTTTGATTATTTCTTACTATGGAATCATGGAATGAATGTGAGTTTGATGGCTGGAAATCTTATCTAGATGATCCATGTCCATATTGTGATGGACCCCACTTTTGGCATAACTATAGATATGCTCCCCAGAGAGAGATATGTGCACCATCTCCATCCTACCAGGAGTATAATTATTCTTTATGTGGTGGTCAAGATGGACATTTAAGTGATTGCTCAAATGCCCCCCGCTATTGCGCTAACCTAAGTTCTAGTTCTTCTTATGTGTATGATAGGTCTTATGGTCAAGAAAAGGAAGAACGCAGCACTGGAAAGAGTGACATTGAAGCTATGCTTCAACTAATGCTGGATCGTATAGATACAATGAATGATACCATATGTGACATACATCAAGACATTAGGGCATTTAATAAGGGAAGAGAAAGGATAGAAGAGATGGATATCGAGGTCAGTCATCCAAAACACTTTTCTACATTATTTTTAGATGATATCTTATCTATGGAATCATTTAAAATAATGAATGAGTGTGACGATGAAGAGCCATATTCCTATACTGATGATGAGCTTAATGTTGATCAACCCTTGGAGATTTTCCAACCAACCGAGCCAACTATAAGGGATGATGCCAAGATTGAGTGAATGGTGCTAGAGGCAAAAGAAGAAGCCAAGCCAATCTCTTATGAAGACTCTAGCCTAATTCAAAGTAAAAATATTGAGAAGATAAATAAAAGTGAGTGTGTAGAGGATAGTGTAAATTTTGAAGTAGGATTTGTTGGGCCACACTCGAAGCATTTTTCCACTTTATGTTTAGATGATATCTTATCTGTGGAATCATCTAAAATAGTGGAAGACTATGAAGATGAGGAACAAGAATCCTATATTCTTTATTTTACACTTGATAAGCAACATAAAAACACACCTCACTTTAAAGCTGAGTTGTTTACCATGCATCATCCATTACTCGGCTTCTTAATCTTTTTACCACCTCCCTATGAGCGAGGCAAGAAGATGGAATCTATGTTGGGGGTGAAATTCATATCCTCAAGGTGGAGGAAAAAACTGAGTTGGGTTATGCCGCAACGTTAAACTAGGCGCTTCTTGGGAGGCAACCCAAGGTATTTTTGTAGAATATTTAAGACTTTTTAACTTGAAATAATTGTAAGTTCTTAAGTAATTATTTGCGTTTTTGATGTTATTTCTGAAGATTTTGTAGGAAAGTCAAGGATGGGAGGAAAACATAGGAAAGATGAACAAAATAAGTAAAATCTGGTACAAGTGAGATGATATGAGTCTGACGGCATTTCTTCCAAGCCTTCAGAGATGTGGTAAGATACTAGAAAAAGACATTAGGAAGAACAGTGAATAAGAGTTGCTGGATGAAGGTGACGACATTCTAAATATGTCGTCACAAGTGTGGTAAGCCGTCAGAAGATGCCGTCAAGTGGGACGGAACATAGTGAAATAAGCTGAAGGGCTGACGACATTTGCTACACGCCGTCACTCCTCTGGTATGACATCGGAGAGCATCGTCAGAGTGAGGCAGAAAAGGTTAAGAAGGCAGACTTCTGACGACACATCTGAGACGCCGTCAGAAGCCTGATGATCAACACCAATATGCCGTCACCTAAATCTGAGCCCAGCTGTGATTTTGTTATTTTATTACCTTAATTAGGCTTTAGTATAAATAGCATATTTTAGGGTTTTTGATTGATTCATAATTCATCTTTCAGAAAATTAACCTAGGGAAGAGAGGCACGTAACATTTCTCTCTTACATCAATTATTCTTCTTGTTTTTATCAACTATTTTTGGGTTTCTACCTTGTGATTCAATCGAAGAAACTACTTGTTGTTTTCCATCTAATCGTAAGTTATCCTTATCATTATGAATTCAACTTGTGATTTCATTCATCAAATAATAAGTGGCTAATTCCTTAGCCGGGGTTATGGGATCCATTGATTAGATTTTGATATGATACTAGGTGTTTAACGGATTCAAAGAGTAGTGGAACATCTTAAAATTCTGTTGTTTTAACTGAAATCTAGTGGTTGCAAACATTGGGTTATGCCTTAGGTTTTATTTTCTTCTAACGGAGAAATAGACTAGAGGATATGAATTATAAACAGGGACTCGGAAGCTACCAACCTTCAGTTTAATGATTAATGCCGTAACTAGATTAATCTACCGATATAACATCCTATTGGAGATAGATAAGTTAGCTAAGTTCGAGAGAATTAGATAATAAATTATCTGGTGAGGTCGAGAAATAAGTCAGATAGTAAATAGTTAGGGATATTTTGTTGTTCTAATCATTCCATGAATATCTAGCATTACCTAATATCTGTCAATTCCCGAAACACTTGGTGAACATAGCTCTGGTTTCCCATTTATATTGATTACAAACATTAATATTGAAGTGACAATATTATTTGATACTTTCAAAACCCCCATATTCATTTTGTATTTTGGTATCATTTGTTTGAATTTAAATTGTAGCTATAATTTCAAACTAGTTTAATCGCCACTCACATTGTTCCCTATGGATTCGACCCCGACTCCAAAGTTGGGTAAATATATTGACGACGACCGTCTTACACTAATTTGAGGTGTAAGTTGAACGTTATCAGCTAACTTTAAAACATGATAGGCAGTTTGAACACTGTGAAGGTGACCATAACAAGTCAAAGCTTTCATCGACACCACAGACACAGAGACAAACCTTTCCAACATTAGAGGTGATTCGCGACTATATAGGTGGCATACCATACAAAATTAATGCTTTTAATCTACAGACCACAACTTTCCTACGACTGAGCTATGCATCCGTACAGATGACTTGATTTTTAGCTACAAAGCCTTCTCAAATCAAACATGGGATGGCATGACTTTGGAACTGCAGGCTACACATCAAGGATGGGTTGCCTTAACAACAAACCCTTGGCAACCCAAAAGTGGGATGGCTTAACTTTGCTAGTCTTAGAACACATGAAATCCCTTGTCTCCTTAGTACAAGACTATTCTTTATATGCCTAAAGATAGGTCTTACAGTGGCTTCCCATGGCTTGTTTCCCTCTAGAAACCATGGAACAAAAGGCTTAATAAGGAAGACCTCAGATATGCATGTTCTTTCTCAGATATGGAATCTTTTCGAAAAGCTAAGGCATGGACTAGGCTAATTTCATTTCATATACATGGAAAGGACATAGACATCTATTTTATGTGGAAAAAGTAAACTTCGTTTCATAGAAATGGAAAGTACCTTGACATATACATCATGTGGACAAAGCCAACTTCGTTTCATAAACATAGAAAGTAACTTTGGGGTGCCATTTTTGTCGTCGAAACAAGCTAGCACTTTGCCGTAGTATTTCCTTACCCCCTAGTCCAACCTAGAGGATCTAAGTAACCATCCCTTTGGAAGAGAGAAATAAATAGCAAGAGAGTTTAGCCAACAAACATTTTTATTGACAGCGGAGAGAAACTATACCAAAGGTTTTTAGGTAGCGAAAATGATACCTCTAACCTAAAGGCCTAGGCTTCCTTTTATAGTTGAAGGAATCTTACTAAATAATCTAAGCTATGGATAAAAATTAAATAAAATATTACCATCCTATCCTTTAAGCTAAGGGATAGGCATTATCCATTTTGACTGGATAAGTCTTATCCTTTTGGAAGGGATAAGCATTATCTGTTATGACTGGATAAGCCTTTTCTTTATTCACACCATGCCCTACTAACGCGTGGGGGCCAAATAAAAACTAAAGAAACTATGTTGTTGGCATATGACAGCATGTGCAAGCAAGTGAGTCAGCAGCTTGCCGGTAGGTGCATCAGCACTTTCAGAGTTATCTTGCAAACAGGTGGATAGGCTCCTTGTCTTTGAAGTAGCTGAGTCAGCAGCTTCAAAAACCCATCTGAAAGGTTAACCCACTTAGGAGGGTTTCCTTAGAGAGAAAGGTAACCTACTGAAGAGGGTAACCCACTAGAAAGGATAACCCGCTAGAGAGGGTAACTTTTTGCATATGTCATCTGATGTCATCTTTCAGGCAATCTTGGATAGTATCAGTGGTGATGAGCTCGTGTATCCTTCTTATATCCACTATTATACTCTGTGATTCTAGTTGAGGCCTTTTTGGATTTCCAAGTTTCTCTTCATTGATCTGGAGATGTAACTCCTTCTGAACAATAAATCTTCGCATTCGTGGTGGGGATCTTTTTGCCGTATACTTTTGATGGGGCCGATGACTTAATATCTCATGATCTTGTACTATGGTTGATATTCTTTTGTTGCTAGACAAACTTCATCCCAGTGGGGATGACCGTCATCTGTATAGTTTAATTTTCCTTATTATTTTGGCCAGATTTTCTTCAGAATGCATTTTTCTGCTGTGAAAAAAAGCGTTGAGCCTCGTAGTAATCATCTTCTAGAGAGAGTATAGACATGGGAAATTTCCTAAGTAGGCAAATTTTAGGTTGAGTTTGGACATCGTGGTCGGAGATTCCTATAAGGCGATGCAGCATGAAGACTATTGCATAGTAGAAATCCTTAAAGTATCGAACCCAGAATTCTCGTAGCTTTAACCACAACATGAATCTATTCAGAGTAGGTTGGATTCAATTGAAATACCTGAAGGTATCACACTTGAACTCCATGAGAATATAGTGCTAGTATCACAGATACCAGAATAGTCACAGGATTTCTTACAGGAAGTCATTGGCCAGTGCGATGAACAAATAGCAGAAGGGATATTCATGGTTGAATGGCTTCAGGATGGATCCGCCATACTTTATGAGCCTTTAAAGCTCATAGAAGGTATTTATTTCTTGGATAATGGATGGATCAAAGGGATTCACATATTGGTTGAACAGATCTGAAGGGTAATCTACTATCCCAGAAGATAGTATTCCTGCTGCGTTAAGAATGAGGGTTTGACTGGCCTGGTGCTGGATGTCTTATCTATTGCTGGATATTAGGTAGATATCATCACATAGATGTTACCTAAATCTTCATATATATATCTATGGAGAAAAGGGTGTCCTTCATCGGTTCTTCTTCCAACGAGAAGACCTATTCAAGGTCGTCCTTGGTGCTGAGATAGATTCCCACATGATCAGCTATCACTTCAAAGAAGTGGAGGGAGTCTTTCAACTTCTTAACTTAAGGATAGTTTCTAACAAATTTGCCAGGCTTTCTGCAAATGAAACAACCATCATTCTTTTTCTTGTAGCTGGCTGGGATCCGTCGTCTGAAATACCTGGTTCATCGGGTAACTCTACTCCTATCGTCGGGAGGCCTTGGAAGATTGAACCTCCTAAATAGCAGTTGCCTTTTTGGTCTCATTTTATGGTGAGAGTAAGAGCAGTCATACTTGGTGATGAGGTCATCTTTGCTGCAAGCTTGGTCGATGGCTAGATTATTCTTGATGATCTGTTTTAGCACAGTCCTCTTTATACATATATTGTCCAAAGCCTAGACGATGGCCTGCCGGATGTAGCCTATCTGTAGGATGGTTATGGACTTGAACTTCTCCTCCACAATCATCGTCATGTCATTTGCTAGTATCTTCGATAGTGATGATACGAAGGTTTGATTTAGGTCAGGATCCCCGCCAAACTTAAAGTAGATCTTTGCTTTTTTTTGAAAGTGGGTATCGATGACATTTCTGTCAAATAATCGAAACTTTATCTCGAAGAGCTTTTGTCAAAGATTCTCTTACCTCTGGCTTGCATCTCTGCAGAATACCTCATGCAAGATCCTAATATTAAAGGCAAAGTCATGGGGACATCAAATAGGTGTTCTTCTCTGAAATCCCAACAGCGTTCCACCAGTCTCTTAGTATGCCAGAGAATCTGGATGTGAAATTTGAGAGGATCATGTATTTATCCCTCTCGGTCAAATTTTTCATCGCTATCCAAGTGTAAAAGTGCTGGATCCACTGGGGCTAGGCTGAAATCTTGATGTCGTCAAGGGTAAAGGGGGGAAATACAGTTCCCACAGTCTTTCTTGCTGGTGTACGTGGATTTGGCCTTTTTTAGGGGATTGGATCATCTGTGATGGAGAAGATAAACATTCTCACAGAAGGAATCAAGATGATCTCCGAGCTCAAAACTCCCCATGTTCAACTCAAGCTATATCCACAAAATTGGGATAAGCCCCTTTATGTCATCGCCTTTATGGACACTGGTGTAGCTACCTCAATATTAAATCTCGACATCATCCACACTAATCACTGGGTTCCACACTTTAGAACATTTCGTACAGCATAAAAAAGAGGGGTCCACATAACCAAGTTGATCATGAGGTAGCCAGTCATGATTGAATTTTTCCCAGGCATACTCTACCTAACAAAGCTCCATGGCTCCAACAAACCGAGAAAGGATCTGATCTTTGTATTTGATACCTACAGGCAACTGAAGAACCACCTCCTCATTCTGGCAGAGGTATAGCCTTCATAGGCCTATTCAGGAAATATTCCACCATAATGAGGCTGTTCCAAATTGTTGATGAAGACCCAGTAAAAAAGATGGAGAACCAGCTGATAGAAAAATCGTGTGCTGAATCCGAAGGAGAGTTCCTCAAGAAAACCAGACATCCCTTGTTGCTCAATAAAGAATTCTTTATCAGACTCTCATTCAAGAAGAGTAAAAATGTCAATCCCACAAAGGCAAGTCATTCTAGTATAAATCTGAAACATCATCTGCTTGCAAAAAAGGAATGTGCTGAACTTTTGAAGTTTAGGCCCATCGAGCCGTTAGATTTCTAGTGGGCCTGTAAAGCATTCTATGTCAAAAATCTTGCTGAGCAGACGAGGGGAAACTCCATCTTGTCATAAACTACCAACCCCTAAACCACTTCCTTCTCGATGATTAATTCCCCATCCCAAATAAGCTGACCCTATTCTTGCACCTAGCAAAATCCACCTACTTTTCCAAATTTGACCTCAAATTTGGATTCTGGCATTTAGGCATACACGCAGAAGAAAGAGCCAAAATGGCCTTCTACATACCCATTAACCACTACCAGTGGAAGGTTATGTCGTTCAGGTTAGAACCTACCCCCTCACTCTTCCCAAAGTCTATGATAAAAATATTTCAGCCCATATTGCTTACATCATTGGTCTATATCGATGACGTACTGCTCTTCGATAATACCTTGGAGGAGCACCTTGACCTCCTCCATCAGGTCGACAAACTAGTGAAGCAGCATGAAGTTATCCTTTCGGCAAAGAAGATGTCCCCAGTAAAAGGTGACATTGATTTCATGGGGATGCACTTTTCCCATAGGCCTTACACTCCAGGATCTAAATATATCAAGAACTGATTAAGTTTCCTGACACCAACTTCTCAATGAAGCAACTCCAGAAATTTCTTGGCATAATTAATTATGCGAGAGACTTTATCCCTGACCTCTCGACATATATCTCCTAGCTCATGAAGATGCTCAACAAAAATTCTCCTACTTGGGGGAAAGAGTAGGATGATGTGCTCTGAAAAATAAAAAAGATATCCAGCTTGGTTAAAATACTCCATATTTTGTCAAATGGAAAGATAATACTACAGATTGATGCCAGCAATGACTATTGGAGTACAGTTCTCCTTAAAGAAAAGAATAGCCAGCGAAAGATAGGTGGGTATTCAAGTGGAAAGTTTAAAGAGGTAGCACAACATTATCATTCCACCTTCAAGAAAATTCTTGCTATGAAGAATGGAATCAAGAAGTTTAACTTCTTCCTTATTCCCAGTGAATTTCAGATCAAGATAGATATACGGGCTTTTCCCAGAATGGCCCAGTTGAATCCAAAGATAATCCCAAATCCACAAATTCTTTGATGGTCTCAATGGTTTTCTCCCTAAAAATTCAAAGTTAAGCATATCAAAGGAAAAGAGAATATCTTGGCGGACTTCCTGTCAAGGCCGAAGAAATTCTCTTCCAAACACTACTTGGTGAAAAAGAAAAAAGAAATGATGCCGGCCATCAAACTCATGTGACCACTCATCAAGCTTGGTGTAGATTAGTCCCACACTTCTACCTGAAAGATGATGTTAGATGACATGTGCAAGAAGTTACCCTCTCCAGGTTACCCTTTCTAGTGGGTTACACTTCTTTCTAAGAAAACCCTATCAGATGGGTTACCCTTGCCAGTAGGTTACCTTCCTCTACAATGAAAACCTCCTTAGTAAGTTACCCATTCATATGGGTTTTTGAAGCTACTAACTCAGCAACTTCGAAGATAAGGAGTTTATCCACCTGCTTTCAAGATGCCTGTGAAGCTGCGGATGCACCTGTTTACAAGCTGCTGACTTACCTGCTGCTATCTCATGCCAAAAACATAGTTTGTTGTATTTTTATTTGGCCCCCCACATGTTAGTAGGGCCTGGTGTGAATAAAGATAAGGTTTATTCAGTCATAATAGATAATGCTTATCCCTTCCAAAAGGATAAGACTTCTCTAGTCATAACGGATAATGCCTATCCCTTAGCTTATCTGTTAGGATAGGTTTTTAATATTTTATTTCATGTTTATCCTTAGATTATCTTAGCTTGTAAGCTTTTTTCTCCTATAAAAGGTAGCCTAGCCCTTTAGGTTAGGGGCATCATTTACTCTACCTAAAAAGCTATTGTATAGTTTCTCTCTGCTATCAATAAAGATATTTGTTGGCTAAACTCTTTTTTTCTCTCTTTCTCTCTTCCAAAGGGATGGGTACTTCGATTCTTTAGGTAGGAGTAGGTGGGGTAAGGAAATACTACGGCAAAGTTCTTGTAGCAACGGCAACAATGGCACCCCAAAGTTACTTTCCATGTTTATGAAATGAAGTTGGCTTTGTCCACACAACATAGATTTCTAAGTCCTTTCAATGTATATGAAACAAAGTTGGCTTTGTCTACACGACGTAGATGTCTAAGTCCTTTCCATGTATATAAAACGAAATTGGCTTAGTCCACGCCATAGCTTTCTGAATTGATTTAATATCTGAGAAAGAGCACACAAATTTGGGGTCTGCCTTAGTACACCTTTTGTTATGTGGCCGCTGTAGGGAAATAGGCCAGGGAGAGCCATCATAAGACCCATTTTTAGGCATATACAGAATAGTCTTGTACTAAGGAGACAAGGGATTTCATGCATTCTAAGACTGGCAAAATCAAGCCATCCCTCTTTTGGGTTGCGAAGGCTTTGTTGCCAAGGCAAACCATCCTTCATGTGTAGCTTGCAGTTCTAAAGTCATGCCATCCCATGTTTGGGTTGAGAAGACTTTGTAGATAAAAAGCAAACCATCTTTACGAATGCGTAGCTCAGTCATAGGAATGCTATGCTGTGTCAATTAAAAGCTTTGATTTTATATGGCATGCCGCCTATATGGTCGTGAATTGCCTATCATGTTGGAAAGGTTAGTCTTTGTGTCTATGGTGTCGATGAAAGATTTAAATTTTTATGGCGTACCACCTTCACGGTGTTGAAACCACCTGTCATATTAGAAAGTTAGTCTCTATGTCTTTGGTGTTTGATGAAAGCTTTGATTTCATATGGCATGTCGCCTACATGGTCTTGAAACCGCCTTTCATATTGGAATCTTTGGGATCTATTGCCAAGCCACCTAGCTACTGTCACCGGCAGTCTTCCATGCCCCTTTGCCTCCCCGTCTATTTGGTATTAGAGCCATCCCCACTCCAGTAGGTTGGGAGGAAGCAGGAGTTTGCATCCACCTCTATTGAGTGCAAACACGTGAGCCAACATTATATTTTTATTCGTAGTTTTTAGTTTTATTTGTCCAAGATACTACTCTTCGACCCTTCCTTAGTTTTCACTTCCAAAGTTTACAACTCAAATATTGTACATATTCCTGTCATAGTTTTAATATCTTTATCAGATTCAGAGTTTTCTGCTTTTCATATTCTACGTCTTGTACATAATCGAGTCGTAGTTACTTTCCATAGATTTTAGAACAAATATCAGTTGCTTCTTGTCCGTAAATTCTTAGCACAAATATATAGCGTCGGTCCAGAAAAACAAAAAAAGATTATAATTTTATTAAGTCTTGACCATAAAACTTTATAACAAATACATTGAGTCTTTATAGTCCAAAAGGACAAAAATATCTCTTTCTCTACGGCTTTTTCTACTTTATTCGATCCATACAGGTTCCTTCTACAGCTAGCCATGTCTCCAACCCCTCACAAGACTTTGTCATGCAAATATGACAATCTCTTTGAAATAGAGGTACTACAACCTAAACAAGATACATACTCCACAGATATACCTCTACCTAACTCTTAATCTGCCCTTGTCAAAAAAGTATGTAATCTATGTATGCAGATTGATTCCCTGAATCATAATAGGTCAGAAGTAGTTAAGGAATACTTTTCTTCCATAACCCTGGACCAGCATGTCCTTACGACTCTTAATGACCATTTCATCACTCTGTAGATGCCACAAAACTTCCCACAAGAGTGGAGAAACAATGGTTATACCCATATATATTTTAGTGCTATTCATTTTGCGTTGACTCATCATGGAAGAAAAGGACAACCACTAAGGGCATCCCTTTCTATCTTTGATACGAGATTCCGCAAATACCAACATGCGAATCTGGGTACTATACAAATTATCCTAGAAGCTGGGATGCTTGTTGAAACTCTATTCCAAAATCTTACCATGTCTCTTTCTGATCAAAACTTGACCGAGGCTCTAAAAATCCAAGTCCAAATCATTGATAGATCAAAGGCTATCTTACATCCAACCATACACTACAAAGAATCTTGGCAAGTGCAAAACCATGAGGACACTGTTTTCATGCCAAGCGAACAGACATCCATGTCCTTAGCCATAGATACGGTCCAATGAACCACTCTTGGTGTACAAATATCAAATCAAGTGTTTATGGAAGAATTACAAAAAATCACTCCAGATAAATGTGTTAACTATTACAGGAAGTTGAGGTCTATTCTCAATGTCTCTAAACCCTATCTGAAGTGACCCCTCACTAGACACTGTTACCTATTCGCATGACCATCCCCACTGATACATATCAAAAGAAACAAATCTCAAACCCGGCATATATCTCATACTCACTCGAAAGAACTATGAGATATAATGATTGGGTCCAATAATTCAATCACAAGGGATGGAACATACAGTGGTTCAAATGTCCTTTCACAGGACATTATCTATGGGTCAACAATTATAATTGTACAGATTGCAACACGACCAGGATAGATGGTGATGGTGATGAATACTGGGATTCGAGCCATGCCACACTCATAGAGGTACTAGTAGAAAGGAGACAGGCTATCCAGTCTACCATATGTCCTCTAGACACCTTAGCAATATCCTTCAATGATCATCAAAGAAGAGAAATAGCATCAATCTAAGAAAAAATTACCCTATTGAGGTACGACAGCACATCGCCACAAAATATCCCAACATACACTACACTTCCCACATCACATCAAAGGATACACTAGCCCATTTCCATATCTCCATCAAGCTCATCCACCTCGAATCTCCTCAGTACAACTCAAGAGGATGAGCAAAGATCTCAACTTCCTACATGCTTATGGAAAAGGAAGGAGGCCAGGTACGACTGCCATAAAGCTGGAGGACTAGTTAAAAGGATAAAGGCCCCGCATACTGCTGTTATGATGAACTCAATGGATATCGCTCTCCCGCAAGATGATATCTTTGTGTTGTTGGATGCTATAGTCCCAGATGGTGACCTACAGATCCCAGTTAAGGAACCACAAGAAGAGGATTGGGATGCCATCAAGCATAGCCTCCATAATGGCAACCAAGCATGTCTGGAATTCTTCTTGACTGATAATCCTTCTATGCCAGAACAGGCCACCTCGAAGTTCAATCCAGTATAAATAAGTAATTATACTCCTCAACCCTACCAGTATGACCCTGCTGAGAAATATCTAAATGTCCCTTTGCCATTGAAGACGTTGATCCAGTGGTTGAAGAGGAACGACATATCCAGCCAGTCGATCAGGCTAACATGATGATCTCAAACAATAATCTGAGTATGGATACTATTCTTCATAGAGAAGATGATGAAGCCACTAGCTTAATTCATACAAATCCAGATATTCAACCAAATAGCTTTCCCCGGCTTTCAAAACATCAGGCAAGACACAAAAGGTACATGCAGTACAGGCGGGCTAGAAAGAAGAAACCACCGGATATGGAATAGATGTCCGGCAATAATGCCAAATCCCCTAAGAAGAAGGATCCAGGCAAGGCAAAGTGATTCATCTGCCATAACAAAAGACACATGGAAAATATGCGTCCTAAGTCTATGAAGGATAAAAGGGAGGCTCAATTCTTAGTGAAAAAGATGGAGGCTGACAATCCACAAAGCATTCCTAAATCTATCAGTATTACAGACGCAGGAGTGTCCAAGGACTATCCATCCCTCACCATTCACGGCCAACCTCAACCCCTTATTATTGATGACTACTTAGAGAAGGTATCATCGCCCATTAGCGAAGGGGAATTCAATCGGTTATCAAACCTTAAGGAGGATATCAACATTCTCAAAGAAGGAATCAACATGATCTCTGTTCTTGAAACACCCTATGTCGAACTCAAGATATTTCCTCTGAGTTGGGACATGCCCCTTTAAGTCATTGCCTTTGTAAACACTAATGCAGCTGCCTCAATACTATATCCCGACATCATCCCCACTAATCACTATGTTCCTTACTTTAGAACATTTGGTACAACATCAAAGGAGGTGTCCTCAAAACCAAGTTGATCATGAGGTAGCCAATCATGATCAAATTCTTCCTAGGCGTACTCTATAGAACAAATCTCCTTGGATCCAACATACTGGGAAAGGATCTGATCCTTGGCTTTGATACCTACAGGCAGGTCAAGAACTGCCTCCTTATTCTGATGGAAGGTATAACCTTTATAGGCCGATTCAGGCTTTATTCAACCACATCAATGTTGTTCCAAATTGATGATGAAGACCCAGTAAAAAAGATGGAGAACCAGCTAATAGAAAAATATTGTACTGAAACCTAAAGAGAGTTCTTCATTAGACTCCATTTAAGAAGAGCAAAAATGTCTATCCCACAAAGGCAAGTCATTATGGTATGAATCTGAAACATCTTCAGCTTACAAAGAAAGAATGTGCTGAACTTCAGAGGTTTGGGCTAATCTAGCCATCAGATTCCCAGTGGGCTTGTGAAGTATTCTATGTCAACAAGCATGCGGAGGAAACAAGGGGAAAACTCCATCTAGTCATAAATTACCAACCCCTAAACCATTTCCTTTTCGACAATAAATTCTCGATCTGAAATAAGCTAGCTCTATTCTCATACCTTGCTAAAGCCACCCACTTTTCAAAATTTAACCTCAAATTTAGATTATTGTAGCTAGGCGTACACCCAGAAGACAGAGCTAAAATGGCCTTCTGCATACTCGATCACCACTACCAGTTGAAGGTTATGCTATTTGGTCTCAAACATGCCCTCTCTCTCTTCTAAAATACCATGATCAAAATATTCCAGCCTATCCTCCATACATCATTAGTCTATATCAACGATATACTGATCTTCAGCAATACCTTGGAAGAGCACCTGGTCCTTCCCCATCAGTTCCACGACCTGGTGAAGCAGCATGGAGTTATGCTATCCTTAAAGAAGATATCCCTAGTAAAAGTTGAGATTAATTTCTTGGGGATTCACATTTCCCATGGGTTTTACACTCCAGGATTGCACATATGACAAGAACTACTTAAGTTTCCAGACACCAACTTCTCAGTAAAGCAACTCAAGCAATTTCTTGGCATAATTAATTATGTAAGAGACTTCATCCCTGATATCTCCACATATATCTCCCCCCTCATAAAGATGCTTAAGAAAAATGCTCCAGCATAGGAAAAAAAAAGGATAATATGGTCCGAAGAGTAAAAAGGATATCTAACAAGGTCAAGACACTCCAATTTCCATCAGACGGATAGATGATACTACAGACAGACGCCAACAATGACTATTAGAGTGCAGTTCTCCTAGAAGAAAAAGATGGCCAGAGAAAGATGTATGGACATGCAATTGGAAAATTTAAATAGGTAGAACGACATTATTATTCCACCTTAAAGGAAATTCTTGCTGTGAAGAATGGAATCAAGAAGATTAACTTCTTCCTTATTCACACTAAATTTTAGATCGAGATAGATATGCTAGTTTTTCCTAGAATGGTCCAGCTGAATCCAAAGATAATCCCAAATCCATAAATTCTCTGATGGTCTTAATGGTTTTCTCCCTACAAATTTAAATTTAAGCAATCAAGGTAAATGAGAGAATCTTGGAGGACTTCTTATCAAGGCCGGAGGAATTCTCTTCTAAACATTACTTGAAGAAAGAGAAAAGAGAAACGATTTCGACCATCAAACTCATGCACCCACCCATCAAGCAAGGCACAGATTGGTGGATGGAAGAAGGGTATGCGAGCTTAACACTATTGGCACCATCCAACACTGCTTGAAAGATGACGTCAAATGATATGTGCAAGAAGTTACCCTCTCCAGTGGGTTATCCTTTCCAGTGGATTACCCTCTTTAGTGGGTTACCCTTCCCAGTGGGTTACCCTCCTATCAAGGAAAACCCTATCAGATGGGTTACCCTCGCCAGTGGGTTACCTTTTCTAGTGGGTTACCCTTTTTTCTAAGAAAACACTCCTCAGTGGGTTACCTTTTTAGATGGTTTTTGAAGTTGCTGACTTAGCTACTTAGAATATAAAGAGCTTATCCACCTGCATGCAAGATACCTGTGAAGTTGCTAATGCACCTACTTGAAAGCTGCCGACTCACCTTCTTGCACATGCTGTAACATGCCAACAATATAGTTTGTTTTGTTTTTACTCCCCCCCCCCCCCCCCACACACACACATGTTAGTGGGGCTCGGTGTGAATAAAGATAAGTCATATCTAGTCATAATAAATAATGCTTATCCCTTTCACAAGGATAAAACATAGCTAGTCATAATGGATAATGCCTATACCTTAGCTTATAGGATAGGATTATACTATTTTATTTGATGTTTAACCGTAGCATAGCCTATTTAGTAAGCTTCCTTTAGCTATAAAAGGATTCCTAGTCATTTAGGTTAGTGGCATCATTTTCTCTACCTCAAAACCTATTGTATAGTTTCTCTCTACTTTCAATAAAGATGTTTGTTGTCTAACTCTCTTACTCTTGCTTACTTTCTTCCAAAGGGATGGGTACTTTGATCCTTTAGGTTGGTGTAGGGGGTAAGGATATACTACGGCAAAGTTCTATCTTGTTGTGATGGCAACAATGGCACCCCAAAATTACTTTCGATGTTTATGAAACGAAGTTCGCTTTGTTCACAGGACGTAGATGTATAAATAATTTTCATGTATATGAAATTAAGTTGGCTTTTTCCACAGGACATAGATGTCTAATTACTTTCCATGTATATCAAATGAAATTGGGTTAGTCCATGCTATAGATTTCCCAAAAGATTCCATATCTGAGAAAGTACATGCAGATCTGAGGTCTGCCTTAGAACACCTTTTGTTCTGAGGCTGCTAGAGGGAAACAGGATAGGGAGAGCTATTGTAAGACCAATTTTTAGACATATACTTTATAGTCTTACACTAAGGAGACAAGTTATTTCATGTGTTCTAAGACTGGTAAAGTCAAGTCATCCCTTTTTTGGGTTACAAAGTATTTGTTGTGCAAGAAAACCATCCTTGATGTATAGCCTGCAGTTCCAAAGTCATGCCATCCCTTGTTTGGGTTGAGAAGGCTTTGTAGCTAAAAAGCAAACCGTCTATACGGATGTGTAGCTCAGTCGTCGGAAAGTTTTGGTGTGTAGATTAAAAACTTTGATTTCATATGGCATGCTACCTATATGGTCATGAATCTCCTGTCATGTTGAAAAGTTTAGTCTCTGTATCTATGGTGTCAATGAAAGCTTTGACTTATTATGGCTACCACCTTTTTGGTGTTGAAACCACCTATCATGTTGGAAAGTTAGTCTCTGTGTCTATGGTGTTTGACGAAAGCGTTGATTTCATATGGAATGCCACCTACATAGTCGTGAAACCGTCTTTCAAGACATTGAGAGATGTTGTCCACATCTTTGATGAAATAGTTGATCATACTGGAATCTATTTCGATGAAGAGGACAACTTTGAATCAGTTTTCTCGCTGGAAGAAGAGTCAACGGAGGACACCCTCTTCTCCGTAGAGGCTTATGAAGAATTAGGAGATATCGATGTTGATGACCTCTACCTGATATCCATCACCAGAGAAGACAACCAGAAATTGGCCAATCAGTTTTTCATGCTCAACATATCAGGAATATTATCTTCCAGAATTGCAGATTGCTCTCTAGATCTGTTCAACAGATAAATGGATCCTTTTGATCCATCTATCCTCTGAGAAAGCCAAACTTTCAAACATCTTTAAGAATTAAAAAGGCAAAACAAATCTATCCTGAAGATTCTTGGAGAACATTGGAGATATCTCTTCTTCTATGTGTTCATTGTACTAACCGATGACTTCAGCAAGAAATCCTATGGCTATTCTTCTAAATTTGTCATCACTATTATATCATCATAGAGTTAAAGTGTTATTCCTTTCAATATTTTGATCGAATCCAACCAGCTTCAAAAATATTCATGCTATATTGGATTCGATATTTCACAGATTCCTACGATGCAGTGGTCTCTATGTTATATTATCTGGTAGGAATTATACGCCATGAGATCCAAGCTAAGTCATAAATTTCACTACTTTGGAAATTCCTGATATCATTCTATCTCATGAAGATGAATGTTGTGAAGAGCAATGCTTCATTCTCCAAAGTAAATGCATTCAAAAGAAAAGGGACTACACCAATTATGCAGTTCAACGAACACCAACAGAATATCAGCCATTGTATGAATTCAAAAAAGATGAAGCCACAAGTATACAGATGAAGGCTCAGCCTCAAGAATGCAAAGATTCATCCAACAAAAAGAGTTACTTCACCAGATTGATGAAGAGAAGCTTGGAAGGGTAGGAACGCCTCAAGTAGAAGAACAGAGTATATTGGTGGATGGAAAAAGGATATGCGTGCTCACCACCACTGGCACCATCCAACACTACCTGAAAAATGATGTCAGATAAAATATTCAAGAAAGTTACTCTCTCTAGTGGGTTACCCTTTCTAGTGGGTTACCTTCTCAACTAAGTTACCCTTCCCAGTGGGTGACCCTCCTCTCCAAGAAAACCCTTTTCAGTGGGTTACCCTTTCAGATTAGTTTATAAAGTTGCTGACTCAGCTACTTTGAAGACAAGGGGCTTATCCGCCTTCTTGCAAGATGCTTGTAAAGCAACTGATACAGCTGATTGATAGCTACTGACTCACCTTCTTGCACATGTTGTCACATGCCAACAACATAGTTTGTTTGGTTTTTATTTGGCCCCCCACGTGTTAGTAGGTCACGGTGTGAATAAATATAAGGTTTATCCAGTCATAACAGATAATGCTTATCCCTTCCAAAAGGATAAGACTTATCCTTACTAACTGATAATGCCTATCCCTTAGATTATAGGATAGGATTGTACTATTTTATTTGATGTTTATCCGTAGCTTAGCTTAGTTAGTAAGATTCTTTAATCTATAAAAGGAAACCTAGGCCTTTAGGTTAGAGGCATCGATTTCTCTACCTTAAAACCCCTTGTATAGTTTTTCTCTGTTATTAATAAAGATGATTGTTGCCTAAACTCTCTTGCAATTACTTTCTATCTTCCAAATGGATGGGTACTTCGGTCCTTTAGGTTGGAGTAGGGGGGTAAGGAAATGCTACGGCAAAGTGCTTGTTGAAACGGCAATGATGGCACCCCTAAGTTACTTTCAAAGTTTATGAAACAAAGTTGTCTTTGTCCACACGACGTAGATGTCTAAGTACTTTCCATGTATATGAAATGAAGTTAGCTTTGCCCACACGACGTAGATGTCTAAGTCCTTTCTATGTATATGAAACAAAATTCGCTTAGTCCATGCCATACATTTTTGAATTGGTTCAATATCTAAGAAAGAACACGCAGATCTAGGGTCTTCCTTAATACAAATTTTGTTCTGCGGCCGCTAGAGGGAAACAAGATAGGGAGAGCGGCTGTAAGACCCATTTTTAGGCATATACGGAATAGTCTTGTACTAAGGAGACAAGGTATTTCATGTGTTCTAAGACTGGTAAAGTCAAGCCATCCCTCTTTTGGGTTGACAAGGCTTTTTTACCATGGAAAACCATCCTTGATGTGTAGCTTGTAGTTCCAAAGTAATTCCATCCCATGTTTGGGTTGAGAAGGCTTTGTATCTAAAAATCAAAACATTTATACGGATGCGTAGCCTTGTCGTAGAGAAGTTTTGGTGTGTCAAGTAAAAGCTTTGATTTCATATGGCATGTCTCCTACATATTTGTGAATCACCTATCATGTTTGAAAGGTTAGTCTTTGTGTCTGTGGTGTCGACAAAAGATTTGACTTGTTATGGAATACCACCTTCACTGTGTTGAAATCGCCTTTGATGTTGGAAAGTTTGGGGTCTGTTCCCTAGTCGTCTGGCTGCTCTCGCCGGTAATCATCTGTTCCCCGCTGCCTCCCCATTTATTATATCCCCATGTGCAACCAAAGTGATGATCTTTCGGAATTAAAGGACCATAGTACCATCCTGAAGTTTCTCACCAGCTTTATGAGATAGCATGATTGGATAAAGAACTTTAATCATGAGGGTCGTAGTATGATGTAGCATAAATGCCCTTTCTCGGGACATTACCCATGGAAGACTGAGTGTTGCTATAGGATCTGAAGAAGAAGGGTTGCTCAACCTGATATGCTTATCTCTACATCCAGACATAAAAATGCTTACCCGTCAAACCACCAATCTCAAGATGATAAACAAACCCGAGCTCCTAAATTGCCATAAGTTATCCAATCAGAAAATGCTCTAGCTGCCCCTCAATATGCAATACTTATCAAAGCATTGGAAAGCAGGCTTCAAACAATACAGTTTGAAAAATGCCCACTAGGATCCTCAATACTACATTTTCTTGACCAGAAATAGAAAGAGATGGCCTCGTTTAAAGAACAAATCTGCCTCCTGAAATACGATCATTATGAACTTCTAAATGCCCCAAAAACAACCATATTTCCCAAATAACATCCTTCAACAGGGTTGATCCAGCCCTTTTCCACTTCTCCACCATGTCCATCAATTCCAACAATATTTTCTCCAGCTCCCATAGATGAACAGAAGGAGTTCGACATCGCTAAGTTTTTATGGGAAAGGAAAGATGCCATGGAAGCCAAAAAGGAATACACCTGTGCCATAAGAAGAAATACCAAAGTATCCACCGTATTTCCACATGAATACTCTCCACAAGGATTAGGACAACCTCCTTTACTTCATTCATCAACACAATTAACTTTACCCCTAGAAGATGAACAGATAAGGAGAGATGCAATGAGATAAAGAGTCGAGAAAATAGGATAAACAAGCCAGGATCCATATGATGCTGATAAGATGGTCTCAACACATGTACCCATCAACCATGGTCTAATATTTGTAGTCTCAGCTGAAGATCTTGAGATCTAGAGAGAAGAAACGCAGTAGGATAATCCATTAGAGGCTCCGTCTATCCAGAGAGCATCACAAGACTGTTATTCGCAAGAAAAATTACAGGAAAAAATGACAACAAAGTTGATCCGGCACATATGATTATCACAATCTGTGAATGATACCATAACGGCGAACAGGTCTCTCTGAAACTGTGTCTTCTCAAGAAGAAGAATAATACTATTGTATTGATCTACCTCAATCAAGTCAACACAAGTGCTGTCGTTCTAAAGGATGATGGGCATATGCAAAAGAAGTCATCACATAATATAGGCTCCATTCCTTTAGAGAAGCATAAGAAAACTTTATTTGGCAACCCCATGATGGATGAATTTCACCAATCAGTTTAATCTAATGATATGCATGAAGATCTAGCATTCAAGCTAGAAGGGTCTTCTCAAGTGTCGAGATGCCAAGCAAGGCATGAGAGATACATGCAGTTTAGATGGACCAGAAAGAAGAATCTGCTAGAAAAAGAGTTGACTATCAGCAAAATCTATCCTCCGTCAAGAAAAATCCAGGAAAGTATAAATACTTCATCTTCCATGACAAAGGATACTTTTCAAAAGGATGACCCAAGTCAAGAAAGGCGATGAGGGAAGCATGTGCCTCCATGCCTTATCCTGAAGATATTGATGATCCTCAGAATGTTGTAGAAGACATTCCCAGATCTTCTTTCAGTATAGAGAAGGGGATATCCAGGGATATCTTCATCGGCCAACCGCAACCCTTCATTAGTAGACAGTTATCTACTATCAACGATGACCTCTATGCTAGTTGATATGTCAAGGGCGATGAAAATGCTTTGCAGAAATCAATCCAACTGCCCAAGAAGCATTATCAATCTATGCTAGAAAAATGCTCTAGCAAGCTAGCGGTCTATCAAATAGTCTCCTATTAATACAAGCTGACTAGTGATCCAGTCCAAGAAAGGAGGCAAGATCCAATAACAAACCATCACTAGACTTCCATTGGCACAACATTCGGTTTCTTTGCAACGATCTAGGTTGACGGTTCATCGCAGTGGCAATGGTTCATCTCCTGGACCATCGCGGTACTTCCAGTGGCACTACATTCTATTTTTTGGTGATGGTTTAGGCCGACGGTTTATCGCAGGGTCGATGGTCCATCACCTAAACAATCGCTTGTCATTTTTCTATTGCATTGACTAGTTTTTTCAAGTTATTCTTGGCGTTCAGCCCTTGTCCTGAAAAATCTAAAACCAAATGTTTAATACGACAATAGTTGCTTGAAGATACACAATTATCCTAAGATAAACTCCTACAATGTTCCATCAAAAGTCAAAACATCAACACCCTCAACTTAAGGAAATTTTGTTTCCTCAAGCAACTCAACACCAAGATGCATATATGAAGAGCTTCATGAAGGGCAATTCGGAGTCAAACCAACACAATCATATAATTATCCAACTGTCCATTTGGCTATGTGATCTCAACAAATATGGATCTACTACTGGCATTCACTACTACACAAAATATTCATAGCTACAGATACAATACCCCATAGAAATAAGTAGACCAGGTATAACTCAATATGCCCTCATAGTCAATGAAGTACACCTCATATTATACAATCAAATAATGGACTAAACTAAGACTCCCACTCTCAGAAAAGAAGTTACAAGCATAGTTCACACCCATAAGCTTATCCTTATTATCTAACGTTCTCTCATGTTTGACTCGCCAAGATCAAGTAGGATTTGCTAATGGTTGTAATGTGGTTTAAGCTCGGTGAGGGTTGACTATTTAGACAAGTGACTCAAAGTACAAGAATTCACTCTCCTCAACTTTTTTTGGTAGCTACTCATAAGGATTTCAGTTTCTTTCACTCATACCCAATCTTTATATTCTATTTGTGCCCCTTGCCTTAAACCTCTTTTTTTAGAAAGAATAGCAGCACCAGCCTTCTTCAACTTAAGCTGATGCAGTTAGTTGAGGTGCACAATATCTATTTAGACATTTAACTAGACCAGGGCTAGATGCTACTTCTTAAACCAACTTCAATTCACCTTCCTAGGCCGCCAATAATCCAACAGTAGCCATCCTCAACTTAGGCGATTTTCTTAAGTAGAAGTGTACAATATCCAAAATTGGACCACGGCCAAAGCTAAATGTTAACACCTTCTAGAGAGTGAATAAAACTTATTTGGATAGAACAAACACTAACTAGGCTTATCTGGGTTTACAAAGGGAACAAAATAATTTTGGTGGGTCATTATTTTTGTTAAGTGGACTAACAAAATAAGGAGTCCTACTAACGTATCTTATTGAGTCCAAAACCCGATAACATCCAATAAAATGGGCGAGTTCTAGGTATAACACTTATGCAAGAACTATACAAATACTCAGACACACAGGCATTGAGTTATTTCCCCTCCTACTAACTCCTGGGATTCATACCACATAGCTATGATTTGCTTCACATAACATTCTGATGCCAGTTTCAGAGTTACAAATGGTTGTACAACACTTTACCAAATGGTGAGAAGAAATAATTATTCAAAAATTCAAAATACTTTGCCACCATTACTTATCATTCATATATACACAATGATGCCAACAGAATAGAAAATTACTTATATAGATATCACTTGACAATATTTACATCACATCACATAAAAATAAAAATGAGATCTAAACATGCCGATTCTCCTAACTAAACATGAGGGAAAAGAACATCAGCAACAAAAACCCCCATGGTACAAGTATTACCGCCCCCCCCCCCCCCCATACTTATACAGCCTCTCAATCAGATAAGGCGTCAGTCAAATGGTCTGAGGTTGCTTTGGCCTTATCTTTAGCAATATTGACCCCTATGGTGGTAGGGGTCCTCACATCAATATCCTCTAGAATCGGAGTACAAGTGGACACTTCAGGTGCTTCATCTTCTACTCTCTTCCTTCTTCTCTCCTCATCCCTCCTTAATATTCCAGTGGCATTTCTCATATCATGGTGCTCTTATTCCTCAGGTGTCATGGCTTCCCGTCTTTTTCTCTTTTCATATTTTCTTTCAGCATGTTCATCTACCTACTTCTTTCACTTATCTTTGATCGGTATCCCCATTAAGTCAATTAGACCTTCGGCCTCATCACCTAAAATTTGGGCTGGATCGAACATGGACTACTACAGCTGCCATTTTAGTTCTGCTTTATTTGTCTGAGCCTGTCTAAAATCAACCATAAATTTTACGAAATCTAGAATGGACATGGCATCTAACTTCTTGTTGAATCGCTCCTCCATATCATCTATCCTTAGCTGAATGTTTCTAAAGGGATGTACCGCTTCCTCTACAATTCTTTCAATAAAGGGTTTGAAATTTGCCGCTATATTGCTAACTATTTCTCAAACCTTTTTTGTGCTTGGATCACCTTTGCAAAGTTCTCCAGGTTTAGCCTGTATTCAAAATATTGGGCTGGGACTAATATTGAGTCTGCAGACCCACTCATCGGTATCGAAGCTGAACCTGCAGATATGGGAGGACACACATACGTAGTCAGAGGTAATGACATACCTGAAGGAACCTCAAATGTTTAAGGAACTGGTGTTGGTAAGTCTAATGAGCTAGAGGTCTGTTGAATCTCATATCGAACCTTGCAACATCCCTTGTCTTCTCAATATGTTGTTTATACATTTCCCGGACCTCATTATCAATTTCACGAATTAAAGGGACATGTGCCTGCCTACACAACTCAATGATCAAAAACAGAAATAGCAGTACAGTGGTAGTTCTGTGAACATGGGTAAAGAATTCATTGACAATATGTGGCCAAAATCCACAGTCAATCCTTCAATCAATACAACAACAATCACAACTCTATTGATTTCTAAATAGTCATCACCGTCTTTTGGAATTAGCTTAAGCCTCACAATTTCCCACTAGAACTTGGTTTTAAAGCTTAGGGATGACTTAGATATCCTTTCGCATGGGTTGTATAAACACACAGGCTCACCTTCTTCTGTCAATATTCTAGCCAGTCAAGGCCTTTGGTTGCTCGCCAAGAACAACTAATGCTGGTATCTCATATTCAGGCCAGAACAAGAACCTATTTAGTGTACACTCCAAGATATTTATGTTGACTTCCCGCACAAGAACTGTATCTAGATATTTCATATTTCTGAATAATGATGCACCTGATGGACAGTCTTTCTCCAGCAATGCCAAGTAGTAGGAAACAAATTCACGAACCAGACTCAGTGGATAGGATACAAGTGGTCGACTCATCCATGCCAACTCATATTCATTGAATCGGCGCTCAAGTTCTGGATACTCGTGTAGAGTTGTAGTCACAATCTGATCTTCGTTAAAAATAGGCCTCTTGACTTCCAACATGTCATTTTTCTCCAGTAGAAATGCTTCCGCGCACCTTCAACCTGCCACCTGATAGCCTCCCACAGTTTTGGGTCGTTGCGCTAAACAAAGTGTGGATCCTCCTATTCTGAAACTTCCACTATGGTGGGGTTAGATGTTTCAACCGCTTCCTCAATCGGGCACGAGGTCGAGCTGTTGGTGCTGCTATTGTCACCCTCCTCTTTAGACGTGGAGGAAGAAGAAACCACTTGATATCTTTGCCAGGTGTTGTGAGCTGGTGCATTCAAACCCTATGATGGCTTTTGCCTAGCTCTTTGGACTCCACCCCTGCCTCTGGTTAGTGGTAGTTTTTTTGCTATATCACCTGCAAGCGAGACATTCAAACTCAAACCAGAAGATAGAAAAGTTTTTGAGCAGCGATAGATAGGGCGACGGTCCGTCGGGTCTATTATATTCCATCAACCCCAACCATCAGGTCAATTCCAGTAACTCTATCTCTGGGAACATTGTGACCGCTTCAGGCGATGGATCGTCGGGACTACGATGGTCCTTTGCGCAAGCCATCGCCTGTAATTTTCAACTTCAGGTCTCTTTTTGCCATTTTGTTGAACACCTTGCGTACACTGCATTTAAACATGATTTTCATAGCATTTAAATCAATAATACATCACCACTTTTTCCCTTTTTGGTCCATCGACTACTCAGACTTGACCTAGGATAGTGTTTGATAGGTTTAGACTTAGTTCAGACCCACAAAAAATCAACCAAGGTTAAAGAGAATTATTTCAACAGTAAAGCCTTCACAGGCTTTCTTTGTTCTTAGTGTCGAATAAAATAGAGAGTGATAAAGAGATCATACCTTGTTATTGCAGTACTTGATCACTATTTTGACATTTACACTAAACACAGGACGCAAGATGGAACTTTACTTTTGTGAAAAACATTTCTTTGCTTGTGATGGAGAGGAACGAAGAAGAGATGAAGTTTAAATAAATGGGAAAGGGAAGAGGAGAAGTCTAAGAAGAGAATGAAAGGTCTCAGATACGTTGAATGCATGGAAACTAAATATTCTCAGGAACTTGAACAGTTGGGGCGTTATTTAACCACTTTAAATTATCCCTTTAAAACCCTTTAGGTAAAATAAGAATGAAATATTTGACAATTTAAATTAATCGAACCTGACCCTTTATCCTAGGGATAAGAGCGACAATCTAGACAACGGTCCATCGCATGTACGACAGTCCGTCGGGTTACCCGTCGCACTTTTCTAGTGACCTTACCTTATGACTAATTGGAGATGGTTAGGCCCATGATACGTTAACCTTGCGATGCTCTGTCGATCAACCCTTTGCTATTTTTCTAGTAACATAGTTTCTGGCCTTTGTTACGATGGTTCCCATGATGGTTCGTCGAGGTAGCGATGGTCCATCAGATAATTCGTCAGTCATCCAAAACTCTTTAAGCTTTTGTTTTCCTGCACTGTCAGACCTACACACTTACACAATCCCTTCAGCTTGCACAAAATAAGAAAATAGCTTAAACAAATGCTTTACAACGACACACTGTGGATTGCCTCCCACTAACGCCTGATTTATCGTTGCGACATGACTCAATTATCTCAATTACTCAGACTTTATCGAGATAGATTATAGCAATCTTCTTTATTAAATCCATTATAATGATATATACAGTTTCACACACTGCCCATTAACTTTGAAGACACTTCTATCTTCATTTTTAGTACCACTACTCCAGATGAGTAGACTTGGTTAACTCTAAATGGGACAGACCATTTGGATTTGAGCTTACCTAGAAAAATTTTGAGTCTGGAGTTAAAGAGGAGCACCAAGTCACCTTTCTGAAAATCTTGCTTTTTAATTCTGTGGTCGTGGTACTTCTTCATTCTTTCCTTATATAGGTCAGCTGTTTCATAAGCTCTAAGATGGAACTCATCCATCTCATTCAGCTACCTTAGTCTTATATCCACCGCCTTATTCCTGTTTAGATTAAGTCATGTTAGTGCCCACAGTGCTTTATGCTCCAGCTCAATATGCAAATGGCATGCCTTGCCATAAACCAATTGATATGGTGACATGCCAATAAGTTTCTTAAAAGTTGTTCGATATGCCCATAAGGCGACGTCCAACTTCCTAAATCAATCTTTCCTGCTGGCATTTAGGCAAGGATAGCCTTGATCTCTCAATTAGATATTTCCACCTGCCCACTGGTCTATGGGTGGTATGGGGTAGCCACCTTATGCTGCTTAACTTTGTATTTTTCCAAGGTAGCTCTGAATATCTTATTGCAAAAGTGTGATCCCCCATCACTTATAATGGTATGGGGCACCCCAAAGTGAGAGAAGATAGTTCTTTTTAAGAATGTAGCAACCCACTTTCCTTCATTATCTAGCAAGATTACTTCCTTAACCCATTTTGAGACGTAGTCAATAGAAACTAATATGTACTTCATCCCAAATGAGCTCACAAATGGTCCAATGAAATAGATTCCCCAGACGTCAAATAAATCTACCACTAGTATTTTAGACATTGGCATCTCATGGTGCTTTGAGATAGATTTTTTCCTTTGACATTGGTTACATCTCTTCACAAACTCGTAGGCGTCTTTGAACAAGGAAGGTCAATAGTATCTACTTTGAAGCACTTTTCTTGCAGTTCGATCGCCAGCATGGTGACCTCCAACTGGGGAATCATGACTTGCTTCCAGATAATCAACATATCAGTTTCAGGGATGCACCGCCTAATAATGCCATACGCATACCGCCTGAACAGATACGGCTTATCCCAGAAATAATGTGTCACATCATGGTGAAACTTTTTCCTTTGATGGAAGGAAAGAGTCTCTGGCAACACTTCAGTTACCACATAGTTTGTGAAGTCAGCATACCTAGGTACTTTCTCAAGCACTGCAGCCAATATTTTCTCATTTGGAAATGAATCATCAATATCTTGCTCGTTCTTGACTGCCTGCTCGCCTCGAGTATGGAAATGTGATCTGCTACCTGATTCTCACTTTCTCTTTGATCCCTGACTTCGAAGTCAAATTCCTGAAGCAGCAATACCCACTGGATCATCCTTGGCTTAGCATCCTTCTTCGCTATTAATTACCTTAAGGAAGAGTGTTCAGTGTGCACTACTACCTTAGTACCTAACAAATATGCCCACAACTTCTCAAAAGCATACACCACTGCTAGAAGTTCCTATTTAGTCATAGAATAATTCTTTTGAGCCCCATTTAGGGCCTTGCTTGCATAATATATTGGATGGAACAACTTCTTTTTCTTTTGTCCAAGAACAGCTCCAAGTGTCACTCAACTGGCATCACACATAATCTCAAACGGCTTCGTCTAATCAGGAGCAACAATAATTGGAGCCTCCACAAATTTAAACTTAAGGCATTCAAAAGTTTTTTTGTAGTCATCATCAAAAGAGAACTTAGCTTCCTTCTCAAGAAGTTTGCAAAGTGGGTTTGCATTCTTTGAAAAGTCCTTTATGAATATGCGATACAACCTTGCATGGGAGAGAAAGCTATATACCCCTTTAACTGAGATAGGGGAGGTAGTTTCTCAATCACTTCAACCTTTACCTTGTCTACTTTAATTCCTTTAGCCAAAATTTTGTGGCTAAGAACAATGCCTTCCTTCACCATGAAATGGCATTTTTTCCATTTAAGGACAATGTTAAACTCTTCACACCGCAGCAATTCCCAACTAAGTTTTAGCAAGCAGAGCTCAAAGAAATCACCAACAACAAACAAATCTTCTATAAACACCTCTAAAGTGACTTCAACCATATCAGAAAATATCGATATCATATACCTCTGGAAAGTGTTAGGTGCATTACACAAACCGCAAGGCATCTATTTAAAAACAAACATGCCATATGGGCACGTGAATGTCATCTTTTCCTGATCTTCAAGAGCAATAGAAATCTGGTTATAACCAAAATACTCATCCAAGAAACAATGCCAACCACTTCCCACTAGCCGATCAAGCATCTGATCCATGAAAGGCATTGGGAAGTGGTCCTTTAGTGTCCATGAGTTAAGTTTTTTGTAATCTGTACACAACCTTAACCCAGTAACAGTCCTAAGTGGGATCAACTCATTCTTCTCGTTATCCATAACTATTATGCGTCATTTCTTCGGCACACACTAAATAAGACTCACCCACTTACTATCTGAGATGGGGTATACTACTTCTGTGTCTAGCCACATGATGATTTCTTTCTTCACCACCTCCTGCATAAGTGGATTTAGATAATGTTGGTGCTCAATAGTTTGGATACAATACTCCTCTAGCTAAATATTATGTATACATATACCAGGAGGAATACCAATGATATCTGCAATCGTCTAACCAATAGCTCTCTTATACCTCTTTAGAAAAGAGGTAAGGGCTTCCACCTTTTGTTCACCTAGATCAGCTACAATAATAACAAGTAGTGTATTCCCACTGCCCAGAAATATATACCTCAAATTATCGGGCAACTCTTTCATCTCCAATGTGGGTGGCTCTTCGATAGAAGGTTTATTAGGTGGACTTAACGATTGTTCAAGTCCAAGTCCAACTTCTTAGGCCCATATGAATAATACCACATGCCTGTTAAGGCATACACAGTATCCTTATAATCTTCAATACCATTATGATCGAAATTCATCAATACAGCGGCTAATGTCTCCACAACAAATTTTTCTTCTATAGGCACTTCCTGCTCTTCTTCATAATAGAAATCCACAATAGAAAATACACTTATATCTTTATGTTGTTTCATGGACTAGCATTTATCAAATCTAGCTACCTCATCAGTCAACCAAAATAGTAGCTCATTTGCGCTCAAATCAATAAGTACACTCCCGGTTTCAAGAAAAGGTCGACCCAAGATTATGGGCACCTCGAAATCCACCTTATAATTGAGAATGACAAAATCAGCCAAAAATATCAAATTGGTCACCTTTACTAATACATCATATAGAATTCCCAAGGGCCGCTTCACAGACCTGTTTACTATAACTAGTCTTATGTTTGTGGGCAAGGGATCCCCCAAACCCAACTTGTTATACACAGCCAGTGGCATCAGTTTTATACTAGATCCTAAGTCACATAGAGCTTTTGCAAAGCCAAGAGGCCCAATAGTACATGGGATAATAAATGCTCCAAGGTCTACCTTTTTCTGAACCGAAGAACTTATGGAGATAGCACCACAATGAAGGAGATTTTCCATTGGCTCTAAGCTAACCGTTCGCTTCTTCGTGACAAGGTCTTCCATAAATTTTGCATACCCGGGCATTTTTCTAATGACTACACCAATGGAAAATTGGTCCTTAACTGCTTAAGCATGGCCATTAATTTGCCAAACTTTGTATCATTGGCCTTCTTCTGCAACTGATGGGGAAATGGAGAAGGTGGTTTTGGGAGCGTAGTAACCACCACTTCAGTGTCCTTTATCTTTCTCTTCTCTAACTTATCAACCTTTTGATGGTTGGATGGTGTATCATCAATAACTTTATCTAGTTTCTAAGACACCACTAGATGATTAATACACCACTGGATGATCAATCTCCACTTTTTCAACATTATATACCACAATATCAACCCCAAGCTTACCCATATGAGGGTTTGCTAATACCTTACCACTCCTAGTGGTAATTGCCATATATGAACCATCATTACTCGGGTTGTAAACTGTGTCTCTTGGTAGGGTGACACTCTTCCTCTAATTTAATGCGACAGAAAGTTGGTTCATCTGTTGCTTTAATTGTTTTATCAAAGTAGAGTGTCAATCAACAAGCTGATTTATCAAGGAAATTCCCTTTTTATCTCAGCTACCCTAGTATTGTTTGCTTCTACTCCCTTCAATAACTTAGCCATCATGTCCTCGATAGATAACTTTCCCGAACTAGTACTGACAACCTCGTGGTTTCTAGGAGGAACATACAACCCACTCCTGTCATTCTTATTCTTCCAATTTCCTTGATCGCAGTCCTTATAGCCAGATTTTTCATAATAGTTCCAACCATAGTTTTATTGTCCATGACCTCGAAAACCCCCTTGATTGTTCAAATAATTGGCTTCCTCCTCAGAATCAGAGTCAGCCCTTCCCTGTGACACTACAACTTTAACCTTCTCTATCTTTCCTAATAATAAGTGCTTAGTGAGAATATCCATCTATGACTTTATGTGAGCCATGTCCTGATTATGTTCCTCTTTCCTCCGCCTCTAATCTGGGGCCATGCCAATAGATACAGTAGAGCTTGCTACCTCAGACTACCTGGCATGCAAAGCTCTACTCTATTTCATCATACGGTCAAACATCTCAGCTGCTTCAGGAAAAGTGAGATCCATGAATGCCCCACCTGCAACATTATCCACTACTAGCTTTGTTAAGGAGTTCAAAGACTGATATAAGATCTCCATCAGCTGGACATTAGTCATCTAATGATTTGGACACTGTATAAGCTTTTTCTTGAACCTCTCCCAAGTCACATGGAGAGCCTCAATTGGAAGCTATCTAAAGTTACTGATCTCATCTCTCAACTATGACCTCTTAGATGGCCGAAAAAACCTTTCTAGGAAAGCATCTTTCAGTTGCCTCCAATTGGTAATAGAGTCAGGAGTTCCATTCAACCATAAAGTTGCCTCCCCAGACAGAGACAATGGGAACAACCGCAACCTAATAGTATTTTCCCAAACTCCTGGGTTGTCAAACAATTTGCATATTGAGATAATATTGACCAAATTCATATTCGGGTCATCACCTACAGGTCCACCGAACAACCCTTTGAGATGTAATAACTGGATCATAGTGCTCGTGATATTAAACTTGGCTCTAGGTGCTAAGGTCAGAGGAATAATAGCCCCTGTTGCACCAGCTCCATCCAAATCGTCATCATCATCATCAAGATTAAATTGGATGGCCTGGCGTTCTAGTCACACCCTAGCATGGTAATTTCGGTTGACATTTCTGTTTGCCAGTGCAGGCACTTTATCTGCATGTCTCTACTTGACTAGATTTAATAAGTCATCATCACCCAGATCATCATCATCTAGGTTTAGTGCTCGGCCTGCATTGTCTGCATTCTGTTGATTCGACTGTGCAGCTACTAATGTAGCCAGTCTAGCTTCTTCTTGCTGAGCAGCTAATCTCTCCGGGTCTTGTTGACCATCCATTCTGCCAAAAAGTTGAGGTTCTGGATGAATAGGTAATAAGGGTTCACCTGATCTCTGTGTACTTGGAATACAGGACAATCAACCTACACAGAACTAATACAACAAGAAAAAAGTAAAATTTGGGAAACTTTGACCAAAGATCAATTAACAATCATAGACTTAATTGACAGTCGTATTCCTCTGCTACGACGGCAAACTTTTATACACCCAACTTACAAATTTCTTACAAAAGTGTAAGCGGTCGTTTTGAAATATAGAACCCAACAAAGGTTGGGGTCGAATCCCACAGGGAATACTTATGCAACTTAGCAAGTTGATTCTTAATAGACTGTTGATCTAAGGTTCTGAGATAAAGGGGGGTTTTGATGTGTTAATCTTATTCTTTTGGTATTTTATTACACAGAGGTCCAACTAATAAGAGTTAATGCAAATATAACTTCAATGAGAATAGGATAACTAGGGTTATGCTCACCAAGATGTTCAAGCAGTTAGGGTTGTTAATCGGAGTTCAATTTCTAAATCATGATTTCAATTACAAGAAGTATTGAATTCCAAGGATTTACCCACTTGTTTCTCAACCTAACGGGTACTTTACCCTTTATTTCATTCGAACTTAAAGGATTCATGTATTATTCAATAGAATTCGCATGAGGGTTAATCCCGTTAGGGCATTGACCCTTAATCCAAAGGGTAAATCTATGGATATAATGTGAATCATCACTTTTCCCATCATCCAATTTTTTGCTCAGACAAGTGGTGTTCATAGGCTCACATCGCAAGTTTGCAACCAAGAGATATCATTATAATGAAGAGAAGTTCATGCAATTTAAATACATATTAAAAATCAGATGAATTCACAACCCCAAAGAACTCTCTAATAAATAGAGTTTAGCCACTCATCTCCATGTAAGATATCAACAACATATTAATATTCATCAATAATTTTAAAGGAGTACTTACAACAATCACAATATTGTTATCTCAATCTTCAATGAAAAAATATATGAATAGTAGTCAGATCCCAAGTTCTAGCTTCCAATCTCAAAGAATAGTGTTATAATGTTGTCAATAGAGGTGAAAAATATGATACTACTGTCAAAAATGACAAAATAAAACCTAATACTTAGTATTTATATGATTCTAGGACTGGGATTTTAAAATTCAAACTCGGAATTACTGCTTCATACTAGACGGAACGGGCGACAGTTCATTACAGAGGAGATGGTCCGTCGCCTGGACCACCGCAAGACTTCTAGTGGCATAACATTCTATTTCTTGGAGACGGTCTAGGCCAACGGTTCATCACAGTGGCGATGGTCCATTTCTGTGACCATTGTGGGACTTCCAGTGGCACAACATTCTATTTATTGGCGATTGTTTAGGCCGATGTTTCATCACAGGGTCGATGGTCCATCACCTAGACCGTTGCTTGTTATTTTTCTGTTGCTTTGCCAGTTTTTCCTAGTTATTCTTCGCGTTTTATCCTTGTCCTGAAAACACTAAAACGCAATGATCAATACAACAATAGATGCTTGAAAACACACAATTATCCTAAGAGAAAGTCCAAAAATGTTTCCTCAAAAGTCGAAACATCAATAGAGCCGTAGGAAACCATTGCTGCAACTCTATCCCTTCCTCAGGACCTCAGAACTTTCATGATGATGAAGAATCTGGATGAAAGAGGATGATGTGTGATACTATAAGATAGCACCTTCGGATTCTCCAAAATCCTCACATGCTAGAGGAATACACTTGGGAGCGGATAAAAATAATTATGTTACATTCGAAGACTTTGCTTCCAATACCAAAATCCTACTTGAAGCCTTCTGCAAAGACATGAGCTACACCAGGTAGGCCATCTTCCAGGCCTTGAATAGTCTATGCAAGAAGAGATCTATCATAAAGCAGATTATCGGAAACTATCCGATTTTTTATCCTTATTTCGGCAGGAACAATCTTGTTATAAAGTCCGATTTCCCCTGTTCAAGTCGCCAGACAGGATCCCAACAAAAGTTGTTGTTCAGGAGATTCAAATTACCATGACCTCTAGAAAATGATCCTAAGGCAGTAAGGCAGACCAGGAATTTCAGACGAAGAAGCCAAGCGTACTACCAGAAGAAGAATGATAGCCGCTTCATCTGTAATAATCCTAGTTACATTGCAAGAAACTGTCCTCAACTCAAAACATCAAGAGATGTTGTCCACCTCTTTGATGAAATAGTTGATCATACAGGAATCTATTTCGACGAAGAGGACAACCTTGAATCCATTTTCTCGCTGGAAGAAGAGCCGACAGAGGACACCCTCTTCTCTGTAGAGGCTTATGAAGAATTAGGAGATATCGATGCTACTGATCTCTACCTGATATCCATCACTGTAGAAGACAACCAGAAATCAGCCAATTAGTTTTTCATGCTCAAGACATCAGGAATATTATCATCCAAAATAGCTGATTGCTCTCTAGATCTGTTCAACAGATATATGGATCCTTCAAATCCATCTATCCTCTGAGAAAGCTAGACTTTCAACCAGCTTCAAGTATTCAAAAGGCATAACAAATCCATCTTAAAGTTGTGCGGAAAACATCCAGGATTTCTCTTTTTCTATGCGTTCATTGTACTAGCCGATGACTTCTAGCAAGAACTCCTATGGCTATTCTGCTACATTTTCCATCACTATTATATCGTCATAAAGTTCAAATATTATGCCTTTTGGCATTTTTATCAAATCCAACAAGCTTTAAAAAGATTCATGCTATAGTGGATTCGATATTTCATATATTTCTACGATGCAACAATCTATATGTTGTACCATCTGGTAGGAATCATACGACATGAGATCCAAGTTAAGTCATAAATTTCATTACTCTAGAAATTTCTCAATGTCACTGTCTCTCTTAAAAATAAATCTTGTGAAGAATGATGCTTCATTCTCCAGCAAAGCAAATGCATTCCAAAGAAAAGGGACTACACCAATGATGGAGTCTGATGAACACCAACAGAATATTAGCCACCTTATTAGTTCAAAAATAATGAATCCATAAGTATACAGATGAAGCTCAGCCTCAAGAATGCAAAGATTCATCCAGCAAAAAGAGTTACTTCACCAGATCGATGAAGAGAAGCTTGGAATGATAGGAATGCCTCAGGCAGAAGCACGGAGTAGATTGGTGGATGAAAGGATACATGAGCTCACCGCCACCGGCACTATCCAACACTGTTTATGAAATGAAGTTGGCTTTGTGCACATGACGTAGATGTCTAAGTACCTTCCATGTATATGAAATGAAGTTGGCTTTGTCCATACGACGTAAATGTCAATGTCCTTTCTATGTATATGAAACGAAATTGGCTTAGTCTATGCTATAGCTTTCCGAAAAGATTCCATATCTGAGAAAAAACACACAGATCTGAGGTTTGTCTTTGTACACCTTTTTTTCCAAGTCCTCTAGAGGGCAATAGGACAGATAGAGCCACGGTAAGATCCATTTTTAGGCATATATGGAATAGTCTTGTACCTAGGAGACAAGGGATTTCATATATTTTAACACAGGCAAAGTCAACCCATCCCTCTTTTGGGTTGCAAAGGCTTTGTTTCCAAGTAAAACCATCCTTGATATGTAGCTTGCAGTTCCAAAATTATGTCATCCCATGTTTGGGTTGAGAAGGCTTTATAGATAAAATGCAAAATGTCTATAAGGATGCGTAGCTCAGTCGTAGGAAAGCTGCGGTATGTAGATTAAAAGCTTTGATATTGTATTTCGTACCACCTATATGGTCATGAATCGCCTGTCATGTTGGAAAGTTAAGTCTCTATTTCTGTGGTGTGAACAAAAGCTTTGACTTGTTATGGTGTACCACCTTTTTGATATTGAAACAACCTATTATATTGGAAAGTTAGTCTCTGTGTCTATGGTTAGTCTATGTGTCTGTGGTGTTTGTCGAAAGCTTTGATTTTATATGGTTTGCCGCCTACATGGTCATGAAACCGCATTTCATATTAGAAAGTTCAGGGTCTATTGTCTAGCCACCTGACTGCTCTCACTGGCAGTCTTCCGTGCCCCTCTGCCTCCCCGTGTATTTCATACCCACGGAGAAGTGTTGGCGAGAGCAGCCAGGCAGCTAGGAAACAGACGCGAACTTTCCAACATGAATGGATGTTTCACGACCATGAAAGCAGCATGCCATATGAAGTCAAGGCTTTCGTCAAACACCACCAACACGGAGACTAACTTTCCAACATAACAGGCGGTTTTAACACAGTGAAGGTTGTACGCCATAACGTGTCAAAGCTTTCATCGACACCACAAACATAGAGACTAACCTTTTCAACATTACAAGTGATTCACGACTCCATAGGTGCATGCCATATGAAATCAAATATTTTACTCTACACACCCTAACTTTCAAACGACTGAGCTACACATCCATATACATAGTTTGTTTTTTATATACAAAGCCTTCTCAACCCAAAAATAGGATGGCATGACTTTTTAACTACAAGCTATACATCAAGGATGGTTTGCCTTGGCAACAAAACCTTCACAACTCAAATGAAGGATGGCTTGAGTTTGCCATTCTTAAAACATATGAAATACCTTTTCTCCTTAGTACAAAACTGTTTTGTATATGCCTAAAATGAGGTCTTACGGTGGATCTCCCTGGCCTGTTGCCCTCTAGCAGCCGTGGAAAAAAAGGTGTACTAAGGCAGACCTCAAATCAACGTGTTCTTTCTCAAATATGGAATCCTTTTAGAAAGCTATGGCATGGACTATGCCAATTTCGTTTCATAGACATGGAAAAGACTTAGACATCTATGTCATGTGGACAAAGCCAAATTTGTTTCATATCCATTGTTTGTACTTAGACATCTACGATGTGTGGACAAAGCCAACTTTGTTTCATAAACATAGAAACAAACTTTGGGGTGCCATTGTTTCCGTCGCAACAAGCTAGCACTTTGCCTTAGTATTTCCTTACCCCCTACTCTGACATAAAGGATTGAAGTATCCATCCCTTTTGAAGAGAGAAATCAAGAGAAGGAAAGTTTAGCCAACAAACATCTTTATTGATAGTAGAGAGAAACTATATAAGAGGCCCAGGCTTTTTTTTATAGCTAAAGAAAGCTTACTAAATAAGCTAAGATATGGAGAAACATCAAATGAAATAATAAAATCCTATCCTAACAGCTAAGCTAAGAGATTGGAATTATCCCTGATGGCTGGATAAGTCTTATACTTTTTGAAGGGATAAGCATTATCTGTTATGACTGGATAAGCCTTATCTTTATTCACATCGCCCCTACTAATATGAGGGGGGCCAAATAAAAACAAACCAAACTATGTTGTTGGCATGTCACAATATTTCCAAGCAGGTGAGTCAACAACTTACAAGCAGGTGCATCAGCAACTTTACAGGCATCTTGCAAGAAGGTGGATAAGCTCCTTATCTTCAAAGTAGCTGAGTTAGGTGCTTCGAAACCTATCTAAAAGGGTAACCAACTGAGAAGGGTTTGCTTGGAGAGGAGGGTAACCCACTGGAAAGGATAACCTACTTATGAGGGTAACCCATCAGACAGGGTTTCCTTGGACAGGAGGGTAACCCACTGGGAAGGGTAACCCACTGGAGAGGATAACCTACCGGAAAGGGTAACCCAGTGGATAAGGTAACTTATTTCACATTTCATCTTACGTCATCTTTCAGGTAGCATTATGGGATATTGCCGGTGGCGATGATCTCGCTTATGCTTCTTCTATCCACCAATCTACCTCGTGCTTATGCATGAGGCGTTCTTGGCCTTCCAAGCTTTTCTTCATCGATCTGGTGAAGTAACTCTTTCTCTTGGATGAATCTTTGCATTCTTGCAGAGGAACCATCAATCGTATACTTGTGGCTTCATCATTTTTAATCTTATACGGTGGCTGATATTCTTTTGTTTTTTTGCCGAACTTCAACCCTATGAGGATGATCATTGGTGTAGTTCCTTTTCTTTAGAATGCATCTTCTTTTCTGTAGAGTGAAGTATTGTTCTTCACAACATTTATTTTTAAGAGGGAGCATTAGATCGGGAAATACCTAGAGTGATGAAATCTCCGACTGGGATTGGACTTCATGGTCTGTGATTCGTACCAGGTGATACAACCTGAAGGCTGTTGCATCACAGAAATCTTTGAAGCGTTGAATCCAGTATAACATGAATCTTATTGGAGTTGGTTGGATTCAATCATAATGCCTGAAGGCATAAAACTTCAACTCCATGATGATAAAATAGTGATGGAAAATATAGCAGAATAGCTTTTGGAGTTCTTGCTGGAA
The DNA here is from genome assembly GCF_002878395.1 of Capsicum annuum. Taxonomy (NCBI): domain Eukaryota; kingdom Viridiplantae; phylum Streptophyta; class Magnoliopsida; order Solanales; family Solanaceae; genus Capsicum; species Capsicum annuum. The sequence continues at coordinate 224,743,972 of NC_061121.1, read as the reverse complement.
GTCATTTTCTAGTATAATGAACACATAACAACAAAGATATTTTGGATGTTCACCTAACAGCTTCAGGATATATTTGTTACGCCTTTCGAATACTTGAAGCTTGTTGAAAGTCTAAATTTCTCAGATGATAGATGGATCTGAAGGATCTATATATTTGTTGAATAGATCTAAAGAATGATCTTCTAATTCAGATGATAACATTCCTGGTGTGTTGAACATAAGAAACTGACTTGACAATTTCTAGTTGTCCTTAGTAACATAGATTTCTCCTCATTTTTTGTAGATATCTATGGAAAAGATGATGTCCTGCATCAGCTCTTCTTCCAGTGACAATACCGATTTAAGGTCGACCTATTTGTTGGGATAGATTCCAACATGATCACCTATTTTTTCAAAGAGGTGGACAACATCTTTTGACTTCTTGGATTTAGGAAAATATTTTGCAAAGTAACCAGGCTTTCTATAGATAAAGCAACTATCATTCCTCTTCCTAAAATCTGCTGGGCTCCTTCGTTTGAAATGCCTTATTTTCCTGGGTACCCTAGGATTGTCATCTGGAGGCCTAGGTTGTTTGAATCTCCTGAACAACAGCTTTCACTGGGATCCCTCCTGACATCTTGAACAGGGACAGTTGAACTTCATAACAAGATTGTTCCTTCTGTAATGAGAATCAAAAACTAGGTGTTTATCAATAATCTGCTTTAGTACAGATCTCTTCTCGCATTGACTCTTCATGGCCTAGAAAATAGCCTTCTTTGTGTAGCTCGTGTCTTTGCAGAAGGCTTCTAGCAAGATTCTGTTATTGGCGGCAAAGTCTTGGAATGTGAGATAATTGGTTTTATCCACAATACTAAGTGTATTCCACCTGTATTTGAGGATTTTGGAGAATTTGGAAGTGCAATCTGACAGTGTCATGCATTGTTCTCCGTCAGCCAGATTCTTCTTCATCCTGAATATTCTGAAGTCCTGAGGCAGGGATGGAGTTGAAACAATGGTTTCCTCTGCCTCTGTTGTTGGTTCAAGCCTCCTTTCTGGGATTGGATCACTAGTTATTCTTTTTTGCTCGAAGACCTTTTGAGAGACACTGGCTTGCTAGAGTGTTTCTCTAACATAGATGGACAGTCCTTCTTGGGCAATTAGATTGATTGCTAGAAAGCATCTCCATCGTTCTTGACACAATCACTAGCACAAAAGTTATTGTTAGGACCAGATGACTGTCTTCTAAAGAAACATGGTGATTGGTCAATAATGAAGATGTCCTCGGATATTCCTTTCTCTACATTGAAAGTAGACCTAGTAATTTCTTCTACTGTTGGATAGGGATCGTCAAGATCTTTAGGACAAGCCATGATATTCTCTGAAGCTTGTGCTTCCCTCTTCATCTTTCTGGACTTGGTACATTCTTTTGAAAAGTGTCCTTTGTCACGGCAGATGAAGCATTTGTGCTTTCCTAGATCTTTCTTGGTGGAGGGTGTGGCATCTTTGCTGATAATTTTCTCTTCGTCCAATGGTTTCTTCTTTCTGTCCCGTCTAAACAACATATATCTCTTGTGCCTTGCCTAATGTCTGGACAGCTGAGGAGAAACTTCTAGTTTGAGAGCTAGATCATAATGCTTATCGTCAGAGCGGATGATTGGGAAAATTCATCTGACATGGTATTACCGAATAAAGTTTCCTTATGTTTCTCTAAAGGATGGGAGACTATATTGTGTGATGATTCTTTTTTCATGAGCCCATCATCCTTTGGAACAACAACACTTGTGTTAACTTGATTGAGGTGGATCAAGTCAACAGCCTTATCATAGTTCTTGAGATGACACTGCTTCAGAGAGGCCTGTTCGCAGTTATGGGATTCCTTATTAAGGATATACAAGAGATTATCTGAAGTAGTGGAATCTCATTCACAGTTTTTGATCATCATATGTGCCGGATAAACTTTGTTGTCTTTGTTGTCCTGCAACTATTCTTCAGGATCACAGTCTTTTGATGCACTCTGAATAGAAGTAGCCTCTGATGAATCTTCATCCTGTGCCTCTATTCTCTTGATCTCAAGATCATCAGTTGGGACTACAAAAACTGGACCATGGTTGATGGGAGCACGTGTCGACACCATCCTATTAGATTTATAGGGAACCTGCCTAGAACACCTTATCTTCTCAACCTTTTATGTCATGGCATACATCCTTGTCTGTTTATTTTCTGAGGCTGAAGTGAATTGCATAGATGAATAAGATTATCTTAATCTTTGTGGAGAGTATTCATGTAGGAATATGGCGGATACTCTGGCCTTTTGCTATAAGGCACATGCATATTCCTTTTGAGATGCCATGGTATCTTTCCTTTCCCATAAGAAATTGGCAATGCTAAACTCCTCACGTTCATCTATGGGAGCTGGAGAGAATGGTGTTGGTATGTATGGACGAGGTAGAGAGGTGGAAAAGGGTTGGACCAAACCTTGTATTGGATATGTTTTGGGAAATAAGGTCATTTTTTTTCGGTATTTTGGAGTGTAGCATGATCATATTTTAGGAGGTAGATCTGTTCTTCCAACGAGGCCATTTAATTCCGTTGCTGGTTAAGAAAATCAAGTATTGAGGATCCTAGTGGGCATTTTTTAGACTGTATAGCCTAAGGCTAGCTTTGTAATGCTCTAGTAAGTATGGCATGTTGAGGGGCATTTCAAGCACCTTCCGATTAGATAACATATGGAGATTTTGGAGCTCAGGTTAGGTTATCCTCTTCAGATCGGTGGTCTGATGGCTAAGCATCTTTGTAACTAGATGTCGAGAGGGGCATCAGAAGCATCTCGGGTTGAGTAGCTGCACTAGCCCTTCTTTTGTAGATTCAACAGTCACAGTTAGTCTTCCATGGGTAATTTCCTGAGAAAGGAAATTTACGCCACATCAGACTACGACTCTCATCAATGAAGTTCTTTATCCAATCACCTTGTCTCATAAAGCTAGTGAGTAACTTCAGGATTGTACTTGGGTCCTTGACATTTGAAAAATCATCACTTGGGTTACACATGGGGATGTAGAAGGTTGTTTTTGGTGACCTTTTGAGATAGTGGTGGTCAGAATCTTCAGTGGACTTGCGAGGTTGTGGATAGACTCTCAAATTCTCATATTTAGTGACCCATGAAGTTGGAATAATGCTGACCATTTCATCTATAGATATATTTCTTGGGATTTTGGTGCACTCTATGGTTTTTTCAGTTGTATCAATGGTCAAGAAAAGAGAGTTCTTGGATCTTTGAGGAAATAGGTTCATATTATGGTTTGGTACACGCCATGCTATCTGATAGTGGAGAGTTGCCTGTCTGGCACCTCTATCATGTGGAGCATCGAGAGTATAGACCTGGATCTTCAATGTCTTCATTAGATGTGGATCAACTAAAGGTATGTTGAAGTCAAGAAATATGGTGACAAAGACTGTACCATCTTCGTCCAGAATCATCTCCGATGTACCCGAATTTGCATGTTGGTAGTAATTGAATCTAGTATCAAGAAAAGAAAGATGCCCCACAAATGGTCTGCCTTTTCTCCATTGATATGTCAAACCAATTTGCACTGCACCAATATGGAGATGAGTAAATCCAAGACTTTTCTATTGCTGTGGAAAGTCATCTGGTATTTTCAGTGATATGAACTATATCTCTAGAGTTACCAGAAAAAGGTGCTAAATAAATGGTGTAGCAGCAACATATTATTTAACTCCTTTTGCCTTTTCTTGAACCATAGAGTGGATCTTTATCCAGGAATTGCCTGCCTTATTAGCAACAACTAAATAGGGATTTTGTAAAGGTGTGGTACACATCTGTTGTTGTGATGGTAGCACCTCTACTTCATAAACATAGTAAACTTTACATAACAACGTATCACTATGAGTTGTTGACATGTTTATCTTGACAACAGAATTGTCTACACTGGACGAGGAGTGTGTAGTAGACATATTGTTTGTTTTTTCTGGATTATAAAGACTCGATGTATTTGTTCTAAAGATCTAATGAAAAAACTCAGTACAATGAAAATCTTTTTATGTTTTTGAGGACTGACTCTATATATTTGTGCTAAAGGTCTAAGGATAAGACACAAGTAATATTTGTTCTAAAAATCTAAGAAAGCAACTACGACTCCATTATGTACAAGACGTAGAACACGATGATCGGAAAATACTAACTCTCATAATGGAAATGAAACTATGACTCAAAATATGTACAGGACTTGGATAGTGACAAGCTTAAGGGTGACTACTATGGACTCGATCTAAGGTTAAAAACTAAAACAAAGAAAAGTATGAAGAAGATAAAAATCTACCTTTCGACTCTAGCTGAACAGTTTATCACTCTTCAGATAGAAAAGACTTTTCCACAGCAGTGGAGAAGGTATAGCTTTACCCATATCCATTTTTGTGCAATTCAAATTTCCTTAACTTATCAAGGGAGAAAATAACAGTCGTTGAAGGCACACCTTTCCCTCTTTGATACTAGGTTCAAAGAGTACCAACATGCAAATTTGGGCACTTTGGACATCACATTGGACTCAGGGACAGTCATTGCTACCATATTCCCTAACCTTACCGTGTCCCTCTCAGATTCAGATCTTACGAAGGCACTAAGGATTCAATTCCAAATCCTTGGAGCCCCACCAGTATATAGCCCTACATAACAATTATACACCACCAAATAGTTTGGGATGTTCAAAACCACAAAAGAAACGTATCCCTTCTTAGTGCCCACCACTCGTTGTTCCTAACTATAGACGCCACCAAAGCTACGACCCAGTGTATCTAAGTCTCAAAAGATGTCCCAAAGGAATAAATCCTCACCGTTCTTCCAAAAAAATGGCTTAGAAGTTATTAGATAATGATAGTTCATTCTCAACATCTCTGGTCACCAAAACCCGTATTCGGCCAAAATCCTTACAGAACATCTCTCCTCGTCCATATACATACTCTTGCTGACACTTTTCCAGATGTAGAGAATTCAGATCTAGAGAATATGTTAGGTTATCTCACTAGTGCTATGAATTATTAGGATTATATTGTACACTTTGATCATGATGGGCATACAATGCACTGGTTCAAAGACCCATTCACTGGACACTGCCTTTGGGATATTAACTATGACTGCCAAAGATGCCAAGAAGACTAGTTGAATGATACCCGATAAAGAGGAACATCATCTGGAATGGGATGAGTATTGGGGATTACCAAAACCCCAATATCAGAGGCCTTCAGATGAATGAGATGACAACATAGAGACAATGACCATCCATTTGAAGTCTCCTACAAATCACAAGAATGACCACCACTGCTCGCTCCATCTCAAGGTAGACCCTTCAAATCCAGATCAGACCCTAATCTTGAATCCCAAATGCTCATGATATGTGAAAACAGTTCTAATCCCAACTACGCATTCCTCCCAAACTACCCACCTAGAAGGAATAACCAAAACTATGCTGTAAAATCCTCACATATTATTCTATCTGTTGGACAAGAGGAGCGAGAAGCATCAACTCAATATGCCATTCCTATCAGAACACTAGAGAGCAGACTACAGGCTATACAGTCTGAGAGATATCCGCTAGGATCCTCAATACTATAATTTCTTGACCAACAATGAAGAGAAAAGGCCTCATTAGAAGAACAAATCCATCTCCTGAAATACGACTCTACCAATCTCCAAAATGCCAAAAAACCTATCGTATTTCCCAAAGCATATTTTTCATGAGGACCAGGCCAACCTTTTGCCACCTCTCCGCCTCATTCAACACTATTTATTCGAGCCCCAATGGAAGAACATGAGGAGTTAGACATTGCCAAGTTTGTATGGGAAAGGAAAGATGCCATCGAAACTCAAAAAAAAGCCACTACAGCACTGAATGAGGTCAAGAGAATGAAGTTTTCCTAATTGGCTCTACATCATGCTGATAAGATTGTGATACAACATGCTGCTCCTACACAGGATCTCATAGTCTCGAATAAAGACTTAGAGGTCTAAAATGATGAGCCACACTACAAAGAGTGACCAAATGGAGTATGGATGTTCACCATAAAATGTCTTATTAACAAAAAAGGGTCATCTCGAGGTGATCTTACAAAGGAAAAATCCATCATCCTAAGTCAGATTATCTCTCAGCCCAATGCCATTGCAGATTCTGGGAATTCCATTACTTAATAAGTTTTAAAGAATGACCCAGAGGAAATTTTTTTGAAAGCCATCGATGATATCTTTGGCATTGAAACTGAGGGGAACCAAGTACACTCATCCAGAAATAACCCTGTGGATGTCGGTTCTGAAATTAATGATGGTACTTCCGGTGAAGACACAAAAGAAGAGAAGGCTTCATCTATTTATTCTCAAACACAGGTGAAAGATTTTGATATTATTGATGATGATTCTCCAGCACATGACCGATATTGAATCTTCAGTAGAAGAAGGCTACCTACCAATATACATGAACCAGTCCAAGGAACTAGAGGATTTCGCGGTTTTCAAAGACCAAGACGGGATGACGGATGATCCAATCTAAGAAAGAAGGCCAGATCTAGGTACACCAACAAGAAAGACAGTGGGAACCATATTTCACACCTTCACACTCGATGAAATAAAGATTTCAGCCTGGCCCCAGCGGATCCAGGACTTCTACACTTGGATGGCGACTAAGAATCTGGCCGAGTGTGAAAAATATATGATCCTCTTAGAGTTCATATCCAGATTCTTCGACATACTCAGAGACTAGTGGAACGCTCTTAGGATTTCAGACGAGAACACCTATCTGATATCCTAGGAATTTTCCTTAAACATTAAGATCATGCCTGAGGTATTCTACGGAGATGCAAGCCAGAGATAAGAGAAGCTCTGGCGACAACTTTTTAAGATGAAATACCTATCATTTGATAGAAACGTCATCGATACCAACTTACAGAAGATAGAGAAGATCTACTTTGAGTTGGGTGGGGATCCCAGCCTAAATCAAGCCTTCATATCATCACTTTCGGTAATGCTAGAAAACCACACAACGATGATTGTAGAGGAGAAGTTCAAGTACATAACCATCCCAAAGATAGGCAACATCCGGCAGGTCATCTTTCAGGCTCTGGATAGAATATACATAAAGAGGACTATACTATAGTAGATCATTAAGAATAATTCAGCCCTTATCTGAACCTGTAGAAAAGATGACCTCACCACCAAGTCAGACTGCTCCTGCTCTCACCACAAGATGGGATAAAAAAGGAGACTGTTGTTTAGGAGGTTCAGACTTCCAAGGCCTCCTGATGACAAGAGCAGAGTTACCCTGTGAACCAGTTATTTCAGATGATGAAGCCCAGCCAGCTACAAGAAAAAGGATGATGGCTGCTTTATCTGTAAATAGCTTGGTTACTTTGCCAGAAAATATCCTCAAGCCAATAAATTGAAGTACTCCGTCCACCTCTTTGAAGAGATAGCTGATCTTGTGGGAATCTACCTAAGCATGAAGGATGACTTTGAATCAGTCTTCTCGCTAGATGAAGAACCGATGGAAGACACCCACTTCTCCATAGATGCATATAAAGATTCAGGCGATATCTATGCTGATGATCTCTACCTGATATCCAGCAATGTAGAAGACCTCCAGCACCAGGCCAGTTAAATCCTCTTGATCAATATGGTAGGATTACTATCTTTCAAGCTAGAAGATTACCCTCTAGATCTATTCAACCAATATTTGGATCCCTTTAATCCATCCATTCTCCGAGAGACGAGTACCTTCTATAAGCTTGAAGTTTTCAAAAAGTATAGCAGATCCATCTTGAAGTCATTCGGAGTACACAAGGAATATCCCTTCTGCCATTTGTTCATCACACTAGCCAATGACTTCCCACAAGAACTTCTATGGCTATTATGGTATTTGTGCAACTAGCACTACATTCTCATGGAGTTCAAGTGTGATGCCTTCTGGAATTTTGATCAAATCCAATGTGCTCTAAAGAGATTTATGTTGTGGTTTAATCCACGAGATTTCTGGGTTTGATACTTCAAGGATTCCTATGAAGCAATGGTCTTCATGCTGCATCTCCATGTAGGGATCTCTAGCCAAGACGTCCAAGCTCAACCTAAGATTTTCTTACTATGGAAATTTCCCGTGTCCATACTCTCTGGAAGATAAATACTATGAGGCTCAGTGCTTTATTTTCCAGTAGAATTGATGTATTCTGAAGGAAATCTAGTGAAAGAATAGGGAAAGTGGAACTACACAGACGACAATCATCCCCACTAGGATAAAGTCCGATGAGAGACACAAGAATATTAGCCATAGTATACGAGCGATGAAGTCACTGGCTCCATCAAAAGCATACAACTAAAAGGATGCGTGATCTCATTGCCACTATCACCATCTAACACTGCCTGAAAAATGATGTCAGATGATATGTGCAAGAAGTTACCCTCTTCAGTGGATTACCCTTTCCAGTAGGTTACCTTCTCCAGTAAGTTACCCTTTCTAGTGGGTTACCCTCCAATCAAAGGAAACCCTACTCAATGGGTTACCCTTTTATATGGGTTTTTTAAGCTACTGACTTAGCTACTTCAAAGACAAAGAGCTTATCCACCTGCTTGCAAGATGCCGGTGAAGCTGCTGATGCACCTGCTTGCAAGCTACTGACTCACCTACTTGCACATGCTGTCACATGCAAACAACATAGTTTGTTTTATTTTTATTTGGCCCCCACATGTTAGTAGAGAGAAAGTAAGAGAAAGAGAGTTTAGCCAATAAACATCTTTATTGATAACAAAGATAAACTATACAAGGGGTTTTAGGTAGAGCAAATGATGCCTCTTACCTAAAGGCCTAGGCTTCTTTTTATAGCTTAAGGAAGCTTACTAACTAAGCTAAGCTACAGATAAACATCAAATGAAATATTACAATTCTATCCTATAAGTTAAGGGATAGGCATTACCCATTAGTAAGGATAATTCTTATCTTTTTGAAAGGTATAAGCATTATCTGTTATGATTGGATAACCCTTATCTTTATTCACATTGGGCCCTACTAATACGTAGGGGGCCAAATAAAAATAAAACAAACTATGTTTTTGGCATGTGACAGCATGTGCAAGCAGGTGAGTCAGCAGCTTGTAAGCAGTTGCATTAGTAGTTTTACAAGAATCTTGCAAGCTGGTGGATAAGCTCCTTGTATTTAAAGTATCCGAGTTAGCATCTTCAAAAACTCATTTAGAAGGGTAACCCACTAAAGTAGGTTTCCTTAAAGAGTAGGGTAACCCACTAAGATGCGTAACCCAAAGGATTGGGTAACCCACTGGGGAGGGTAACTTTCTTCCACATATAATCTGACATTATTTTTCAGGATGTGTTGGATGGTGCCGGTGGCGGTGAGTTTGCGTATCGGTCTTCCATCCACCAATCTACTCTGTGTTTCTTCCTAAGGTGTTCCTTCCCTTTCAAGATTCTCCTCATTTATCTGGTGAAGTAACTCTTTCTGTTGGATGAGTCTTTGCATTCTTTTGGCTGAGCCTTTATCCGTATGCTTATAGCTTCATCATTATAGAAATCATATAGTGGCTGATATTCTATTGGTGTTCACCAGACTCCATTATTGGTCTAGTCCCTTTTCTTTGAAATGCATTTGCTTTGCTGGAGAATAAGGAAGAGGTCATCATCAACAAAAAGAGACAATGAAGAACCTTTCCTTCCTTCATAAGCACCCACAATCAAACATTGCTTGTCGTCTTGACCAAGCATCAAGTGGGAAGTGTAGAAATTCCCACATTTCGGGAGGGTGTTGGGGTCAAATAGGAGAAGTAGCCAAGGTTCTAAGACGAGGATAACCCTTCCTTCCCCTCGAATGTCACTCCCACAACCACGCATGACATTTGTGTCACGACCCAAGCTGGGATCCTAGCCATGACGACCATCCCAAACCATAATGATCCGGATGCTTTTCTACATCTGGTAATCATGCACAATACTCGAATAATAAAGAAAAAATGCGAAAGTAAAATAAATATAATCATGGTCATGTTCTTAAATCTGTTTAACAATACGGAAATAAGTTTATCAACATCTAGACAACATCTTTTTCAGTGTGCGAAATCTTTACTGCACATGACATTAATAAACAGTTTGAATCTGGGACAAGGCCCCTAGTGGACCTAAACTAAAACAATAACAAATAACTGAAAAGAAAGGCCTTACGGAATAGAGAAGGCTAACAAACTGCACACTTTACTTCTGTATAAAAACTTTACGGCTTAGCAGGACCTCTAGACTGAGCCTTAGACCATGAAATATAAGGGGTCAATACAATTGTACTGGTATGCAGATCCATCCAAATTAATGAACTTTTATATAAAACATAAGTAAGATCATTTCAAAATACATCATGCATGAAATAGTTTAAAACACATGGGCAACTTAAAATAATCGGTCAAACAAATCTCTGGATGTAAAACCATTCTTTAATTTACTTCTGAGCTAGGTAGTCCACTCTACAAGTCAAACCGTCCATGGGATATATGAAATTCGCTCTTAACTCGACAGCCAAGCCCCTAACCTAAGTTTTTCGCAAGGGTTGGAGTTTCTATTCTAATATGCCACAGGACACTAGGCCAGTGTATAATTCCACGTTGGGAACATAATAACCCGTATCGGCAAAACATGATTTTGGGCAATGAGTTTTCTGAACTGTACCTTCTTCGAGTAACCACCTAACTCTCTTTAAGCTTAATTTTAGTCTTTTCTAAACATGCATCATTCAAAGTCCAAAATCTGAAAATCTAAATGAAAATCTACATTCTGTTCAGTTCTGTGTTACCATGCCATAATCTGTATTAGTATCCTCATACCAAGATTTGCAAGTCGTATATCTGAGCCATAAGGTATCATAGAAGATTCTTTCATTTAAAACAATGCTCAGACCACCAAAGCATTCAGAAAAGTATAAGAGAATTCATATTTCAAAATATAAGTCAAAACTATGCAAAGATTCTCATCTTTTCAACAATTCCAACAAACATGTGGTGGTCATGTATTTTTGACAAAATCATGCAATTCTTTAATTATATACTTTCAGCATTTATTAATATGTAAAACCCCCTCTCTTCAAAATTAAAACCATAATCAAGTCATAAGCAATAATCAAGACATTTGTAATCATGCTTCTCAAAATACATTCAAATAATCATGGCTTACGAAAACAAGAAATCTTTAAACAAAAGAGGTATTTTCAATGATTAATGCTCTCAATTCAACTCTTAAATTCATCAAGTGCATGCATTTATATATATATATATATATATATATATATATATATATATATATATATATATATATATATACTAGTTTAGGTGTACGCGCCGTGCGCGTGTACCTAACTTTAATGAGTTTAAACATTACACTAAATAGGATATTTGTCTAAATAATAAAGATGAATATAATAATTAAATTTAATATCTTTTGAATATGTAAAGATGGAGAATTTACTTATTAAACCTAACATTTACCAAAAAATATTTTTAAATTCGATCGACATTCATCTACCATCTGTAAATTCCAATAAAATTATACAATGATAAAGACATCAAAATAATACAATTAGATCTAATCTTTACACACAAAAAAATTGTCAAAGTCGTCTGACACTCATCTACCACCTGTAAACAATAACAAAATAATAAGATAATAGAGATATCAAAATAAAACAACTAAACCTAACCTTTACATAAAAAAAATTCTCAAAGCCGACCAACATTTATCTATCACCTGTAAACTGCAACAAAATAATATGATAAAAGTGATATAAAAATAATACAATAAAACTTAAATTTTACACACAAAAATTTCTCAAAGCCGATCAAAATTCATCTACGAACTATAAACTATAACAAAATAACAAACTAATAGAGATATTACGGTAATACAATTAAACTTAACTTTTACCTAAAAGAAATTTCAAAGCCGACCCACATTCATTTAATAGCTGTAAATTAAAATAAAACAATAAGCTAATAAAGATATCAAAATAATACAATTAAACCTAACCTTTACATAAGAAATTCTTCAAAAGAAATCGAAATTCATCTACGACCTATAAACTATAAAAAAAAAAAAAAAACAATATAATAGTGATCACAAAACTTCAATTTTGATCCAACTAATTCTTGTCTGGGCGAAAATTATATATATATATATATATATATACACACACACATGTTGAATTCTATTATGTTGACAAAAGCAGTGAAAAAGTTGAGGGTTAGAGAATCAAGCATCCACCTATCTAGACATGCAATCGAATCAAGTTCGATGAGCATCAATCATATTCTCTCAACAGGTAAACCGGTTTGTTTTTAGTAATTCCATATATTCTAGGAAGTCTAGTAGAAAGGAAAATATTAATTAATTTTTCTACCATATATTTTAGGAGTCCCGTATATTTTAGGAAGCTTAGTTAATATAATTAAAATAATTAAATAATAAACTTTAAAAAATAGTGAAAAACAGTTTTGTCTAAAGAAAAGTTTTTTAATGAAGGACAAAAAGTTCAAATATGAAGAGGAGGAAGAAGCACTAACAAAAAGCAAGGAGTTTTATTTTTTCTAAATAACATGTACAAACCATATATATTAAAAATAATTTTATCATATATAGGATTTGAATTTGTTATTTGGTTCTAAATTATTATTATAATAGTTTAGTTATGGAAGGAATTGGTTTGGGTCCGTAATTTAATTTTTGTATTCTTATTATTGGCACATAAAAATATTGCTAGATATGGTCCTATATGTTATTATTGTACAACGGATTCAATGGTTGACTTTTATTTTTATTTTTTTTAAAAAAAAAAGAATACCATATTTTTCCTTTGTTTCTTACTATTTTTTAGTAAAATAAATTTGAGTTACCATAGATTTTTTTTTTCTCATAAGAACCTTATACTAATCTTATTTTTTAATCAAACAAATAATTAACTAATAATTTGAAAAAAATAGAAAGGAAAATATTAATTAATTTTCCTATCATATGTTTTAGATGTCCCATATATTTTAGGAAGTCTAGTTGAAATAAAAATATTAATTAATTCTCCTACCATATATTTTTGGAGTCCCATATATTTTAGGAAGTCTAGTTAATATAATAAAATATAATTAAATAATAAATTTAAAAAAATATTGAAAAGACAGTTTTGTCTAAAGAAGAGTTTTTAAATGAAGGGGAAAAAGTTCAAATCATTTTATAAGTAAGAATTCAATTTTCTAGGGGAAGGCCTCAAGACCAAAGCAATAATATCATTTAAGAGTTCATAATGCACAATTGTAATGTAAATTCCAAAACCCCTTTGTAAATTCATAATTTCTAAACTTTAAACCTTATTCAAAGTGTTTTCAACTAGCCCATGCAGTTTTAGAAAAACCCCATGTACCTTAGTCTATAAGATTTGAAGGATAGTACCCGAAGGTTGATCTTACTTCTTGAAATCTTGGCTTAAGAGTTTAGGGTTCTTGTTCTGGGGAAAAGGGAGGATGATTTCAATTTGGGGAAATATGAATTTTTGGGCTAAAGTACTGTTTTGAGACTCAAATTCGGTATTTAGGCCGAATTAATGTAGGTAGAATTGACCCAAATGCCCCTGAGAAACGTTACTAAAGACTGCAGGCTGAAGGGGAGTGTGTGTCGCGCGCTATGGAACCCCAGAATAGAGCGTGTGCCACATGCTCCATCATATGCTACCCCATCAGTAGACTGGAGCGTGCGTCACATGCAAATCACACCCAACTACTATTTTGGGCTTCCAAACATGCCCTTACGCTCGTACAAAAATTCTAAAACTTAATCAGGATGTACCCTTGACAGCCCCGATCATGAATCAACTTACAAATCATCATTCTAAGGTTGGGAAGGTCGAAAATAAATTCATCAAAAATTAAAAACTCAAAAAGTGACTAAGTCCTTTTCTTTAACACTTAAAAAAAATGGAATCATTCAAGTTTTCAACTCTTTAAGCATGCTACTAAGAGATAATAAGTCGAGATAATAAGTCGAGAAAACTACAGGGCTTTACATTATCCCCCCGTAGGATCATTCATACCCGAATGATGTCTTAGGACACAGATAAACATGGTTTCAAACATACCAAGGGAAAACAAAGAAAAAGAATATAGAGAGAGTAAATGTGGGGGTACCTTTTATGTCATTACTCGCCATCTCAACGAGGTTTGGGTATCTAATCTGCATGTCATCTTCTGACTGGCAAGTAGCTTTCTCCTCTGTTGGATTCTTCCAAGCACCTTGACCGAGGCTATCTCCTTACTCCTCAACTTTCAAACTTGGAGATCTAAGATTGCAATGGGCTCTTCCTCATATGATAAGGAATCTGTCACCTTGATCTTCTCTGCAGGAAACACTAGGGAATGATCTCCAATGCACTTTTTCAATATGGACACATGGAATACTGGATGAACGGAGGCTAGGCTTGCGAGCAACTATAACTCATAAGCGACTCTAGCTACCCTTCTCACAATCTGATATGGCCCTATATAGCGAGGACTTAGCTTCCCCTTCTTTCCAAATCGTATGACTCCCTTCATAGGGGAGACTTTTAGAAACACCCAATCACCAACCTCAAATTTCAACTCTCTTCTTCTAACATCGGCATAGTATTTCTGATGACTCTGTGCTATCTTGAGTTGTTCGCTAATGACTTTAACCTTCTCTATTTCCTGATGAAAAAGATCTGGCTTAAACATCCGTGTCTCACCAACTTCATACCATCCAATCGGTGATCTACATCTTTTCCTATAAAATGACTCAAAAGGAGCCATCTTAATACTGGAATGGTAGCTATTATTGTAGGCAAACTCTATCAATGGCAAATAATCTACCCAACTACCTTTGAAGTCAATTACACGAGCCCTCAACATGTCCTCAAGGGTCTAAATAGTGTGTTTATCTTGCCCATCCATCTGGGGTGAAATGCAGTACTTAGGTTCACTTGGGTACCTAAACTCCTCTGAAAAGATCTCCAGAACTACGAAGAGAATTGCGTACCTCTATCGGATATAGTGGATACCAATGCCCCATAAAAATAAATTATTTCCTCCATGTACAACTTGGCATAATCATCTCCCGAATAGTTAGTCCTTACAGGCAAAAAGTGAGCTTACTTGGTCTGCCGGTCCACAATTACCCAAATGGAATCATATTGGTTTCAGGACCTCGAAAGTCCTATGATGAAGTACATATTGATTATCTCCCATTTCTATAAAGGTAAAGCTATCTCTTGGGAAGTACCTGGTCACAAATGTTCCACTTTAACTTGTTGGCAATTCAAGTACTTGGAAACAAAATTAGCCACACATGTTTCATATTATTCCACCAATATATAGCTTTAAGAACATGTTACATTTTAGTAGATCCTGGGTGAACAACATACCTCGAAGTGCGATCCTCATCATTAATTCTTTTCCGCAATCCATCCACATCTGGCACACATAACCTACCTTGATATCTTAAAATCCCATCACCTCTAATTTCAAAAGACATTACTTTCTGTTGACCCACATTTTTCTTAATCTACATCAAGATGGGGTCTCCACCCTGCTTTTCCTTCACTTCAGCACAAAAGGAAGATTTTGTTTTTTCATGCACAACTACTCCTCCATCTTTAGAATCCAGAAGTTGCACCCTTAGATTGGTTAGCTGCTGAATATCTTTCACCATCTCCTTTTTCCCTTCCTCAATATGATAAAGACTGCCCATAGATAGTCTGTTGAGGGCGTCGGCTACTATATTCACCTTACCTGGATGATAGTGCAGGATCATGTCATAATCCTTCAACAGTTCCAACTAACGCCTTTGCTTGAGATTTAATTCTTTACTGTAAACTTTTGTGGTCAGTGAAAATATCAACATGTACCTCGTACAGATAATGCCACTAGATTTTAAGTGCAAACACCACAGGGCGCTAACTCCAAGTCATGGGTGGGGTAGTTTCTCTTGTGCACCTTCAACTGTCTAGATGCATAAGCTACCACCTTACCATGCTGCATAAGTACACACCCAAGTCCCACCTGGGATGCATCACAGTATAACACAAAACCCTCTGTGCCCTTGGAAAGGGTCAAAATAGGTGCATTAGTCAACTTCTCTATACTATTTTCACAAGAATCAGACCACACAAAGCTTTACCTTTTTCTGTGTCAACCTGGTAAGTGGAGCAGCTATGGAAGAAAAAATCTCTACGAACCTTCTGTAATACCCCGCTAAAACTAAGAAGCTCCGAATATCGATTGGAGTCAAGGGTCTGGGCCATTTCTCACAACCTTAACCTTTTGGGGATCAACTTTAATTCCCTCACTAGACACAATATGCCCCAAGAAAGCAATAACATTAAGCCAAAATTCACACTTGGAAAATTTTTCATACTATCTATGATCTTTGGGGGTCTGAAGGATGATTCAGAGGTAACTGGCATGATCCTCCTCACTCTTAGAATAAATCAAAATGTCATCAATAAAGACTATGACAATCAGATCTAGAAACTGGTGAAACACCCTATTTATTAGGTTTATGAAGGCTGCAAGGGCGTTAGTCAATCTGAAGAACATGACTAAGAATTCATAATGACCGCATCAGGTTCGGAAATCTTTTTTGGGAATGTCAGCCTCCCTAATCTTCAATTGATTATACCCTGAACGAAGGTCTATCTTTTAAGAACACCTAGAACCTTAAAGTTGGTCAAAGAGATCATCAATTCTAGGAAGGGGATATGTGTTTTTGATAGTGACCTTATTCAGCTAAAGGTAGTCTATACACATACGGAGGGAACTGTCTTTCTTACGCATAAAGAGTACAGGTGCACCCCAAGGAGAAACACTAGGACAGATAAATCCTTTATCAAGAAGATCTGCTAGTTTCTCTTTCAACTCTTTCAATTCAGCAGGAGTCATTCTATATGGCAAAAATAGAAATAGGACGGGTGTCTGGCAATAAATCAATACCAAAATCCATCTCCCTATCAAGTGGTATCCCTGGGAGATCATCAGGAAAGACTTATGGAAATTCATTAACCATAGGGACAGACTGAAGAGAAGGACTTTCAGTATTAGAATCTTTTACTAAGATCAGATGATACAAACAGCCCTTAGATATGAGTTTGTGGGCTCTAAGGTAAGAGATGAATTTCCCTTTAGGTGATAAGGAATACCCTTCCCACTCTATCACAGGTTCATTCAAAAAATAGAAAGTAACCTTTTGAGTTCTACAGTCTAGCGTGACATAGCACGAATGGAGCCAATCCATTCCTAAAATAGCGTCAAAATCAACTATGTCAAGTTCTATAAGGTCTGCCATAGTATCATGATTATAAACTGACACCACGCAATTTTTGTACACTATCCTAGTTACTATAGATTCACCAACAGGAGTAGAAATAGAGAAAGGATCAGGAATAACTTTAGGTTCAAACCCAAAACTGACTGCCACATATGGGGTCACATAGGATAAAGTAGACCCATGATCAAGCAACACATATACATGACAGAATAAAATCTATAACATACCCGTGATCACATTTGGTGATGCCTCTTCGTCTTGAAAATTAGACAAGGAATACAGTCGGTTACGAGCACCTCCGCTAACTGAAGAAGTACCCTTAGGTGGTGGTGGCACTGAGGAATTTTCTTGGTATTTTGCACCACTGAAGTTCCCTCTTGCGGACGGACAATCCCTCTGGAAATGGCCTTAATGACCACAAGTATAACACACTAGCCTACCCAACTGACACTTTCCTGGATGATGTTTGCCACTGTTTTGACATTATGGGAAAAAAATAGGGTGACTGGGACACACTGCCTTTGGACTAAGTACCCTATACTCCCAGTCCACGGTTAGGCTTGAAATTCTAAAATTAAAGATTAGCTGTAGGTCCGGGCGCTAGAGCGCTAGCTGCAGACTGGGCATTACTCTAAAACTTTTTCTTCTGCCACCTATTACGCCAATTATTGTCTTGGAGCTGACTGTAGTTCTGGTCTGCTGGTCTAGCCCTCCTGGCCTATCTTTCCGTCTCTCTTTCTTCAGCAACACTCTTTTTCTGCTCCTCAGCCAGCTACATATGAACTGATAATCTGAAGAAGTCCATATCTCTGTTCAACATTGCCCCTTTGCACTCTAATACTAAGTCATCTGAAAGACCGGATGCAAAGTTCCGTACACGAGCCCCCATGTTTCCTGCCAACTTCGGAGCATAATTGGATAGTTGATTGAATTTCAGGGTATACTCATTGAAGTTCATCTTCTCTTTTTTCAAGTTCATAAACTCTTTAGCCTTGGACTCTCTTAACTCCTGGGGAAAGAATCGATCCAGGAAGGCTTCCACAAATTTACCCTACCTAGAAGGCTCAACATTATCTCACCTCGATTCTTCCTACTTATTGTACCACTGATTTGAAACCTCCTTCAATTAAAATGTCGTTATATCAACCCTTTCTGCTTCATCCATATGCATCACTCAAAAGATTTTCTCTATCTCGTCTATAAACTCTTGTGGATCCTTCTCTACCTTTGTACCAGTAAACTTAGGCGGGTTCAACCTCATAAACTAACCCACCCATGTAGTCTTAGATACACTAGATGTAGACCCAACATCATTCGACTGTAGGGCCTGTGAAGCCACCAACTGTGCAATCATAACTTAGAATTCGATATCTCTCTGGGTGGTTGGGTATGGTTAGTCTTAGATTGGGGAGCCCTAGGTGCCCAGGGTAGGCTAGTCTGAACAGGAGGGACTCCCGGAGCAGCAACAAATTCAGGAGTGTTAGCCCTATTGCGTGTCCTCATCTCATAAGTATGACAGACATCTTCTATTTGGACATTTTGATTATTGGAGCGACATGGAGGCATGATAGCTTTTTCTGAAATATAAGAGACCATTAATTAGGGGACATTCATACTCTACAGCACGAACTAAATCATAAAGAAGGGAAACATTCTAAAATTCTTAGTAGCCTCCTGGCTATAAGTTTGGCTCACTACACACCCATAAGCAAGACTCTACCCGACGCACTTTTGTAGACACTCTGGGACCTGAACCGTGCTCTGATACCATGTTTTTCACGACCTGAGCCAGGACCCTAGCCGTGAAGAGCATCCAAAACCATAGTGATCCAAATGCTCTTCTACATCTGGTAATCATGCACAATATTCCAATAATAAAGAAAAGATACAGAAGTAAACTAAACGGAATCATAGTTATGTTCTAAATCTGTTTAACAATATGGAAATAAGTTTATCAACTTCTAGACAACATCTTTTTCAGTCTGCGGAATCTCTATTACATACGACATCAATAAATAGTCTAAATCTGGGACAAGGCCCCCTGTGGACCTAAACCAAAACAATAACAAATAACCGAAAAGAAATAGGCTTTCCAAATAGAGAAGGCTCACCAACTGCACACTTTACTTCTGTTTGAAAACTCTATGGCTTAGCAGGACCTCTAGACTGAGCCTCAGACCCTGTAATATAGGGGATCAATACAATCGTACTACTACGCAGAGCCATCCAAAATAATAAACTTTTATATAAAAAATAGGTGAGAGCATTTCAAAATGCATCATGCATGAAATAGTTTAAAGCACATGGGCAACTTAAAATAATCGTTCACACTAATCTTTGGATGTAAAACTATTTTTTAATTTACTTCTGAGCTAGGTCGTTCACCCTATAAGTCTAACAGTCCACGGGCTATATGGAATCTGCCCTTAGATCGACAGCCAAGCCCCCAACCTAAGTTTATCACAAGGGTTGGAGTTTCTACTCTGATATGCCATAGGGCACTAGGCCAGCGTATAATCCACGTTCGGAACATAATAATCCGTATTGGCAAAACACGGTTTCGAGCAATGAATTTTATGAACTCGTGCCTTTTTTGGGTAACCACCTAACGCTCTTTAAGCCCAATTTTAGCCTTTTCTATACATGCATCATTCTAAGTTCAAAATCTGAAAATCTAAATAAAAATCTACATTATGTTCTGTTCTGTGTTACCATGGCATAATCTGTATGGGTATCGTCATACCAAAACTTACTAGTCGTATATCTAAGCCATAAGGTATCAAGCAAGATTATTTCATTTAAAAAAATATTCAAACCACCAAAGCATTCAGACAAGTATAAGAGAATTCATATTTCAAAACATAAGTTAAAACCATGCAAAGATTCTCATCTTTTCAACAATTCCAACAAACAGGTGGTGGTCATGTATTTTTGACGAAACCATGCAATTCTTTCATTATATACTTTCAGCATTTATCAACATGTAAAAACCCCTCTCTTCAAAATCAAAACCATAATCAAGTCATAAACAATAATCAAGACATTTGTAATCATGCTTCTCAAAATACATTCAAATAATCATGGCTTACGAAAACAAGAAATCTTTAAACGAGAGAGGTATTTCCAATAATTGATGCTCTCAATTTAACTCTTAAATTCATCAAGTGCATGCATTTATATATATATATATATATATATATATATATATATATATATATATATATATATATATATATATATAAAAGTCAGAGTTCAATTTTCTAGGGGAAGGCCTCAAGACCAAAGTAATAATATCATTTAAGAGTTCATAATCCACAATTATAATGCAAATTCCAAAACCTCTTTGTAAATTCATGATTTCTAATCTTTAAACCATATTCAAAGTATTTTCAACCAGCCCATGTAGTTTTAGGAAAACCCCACGTACCTTAGTCTATAAGATTTGAAGGATAGTACCCGAATGTTGATCTTACTTCTTGAAATCTTGGCTTAAAAGTTTAGGTTTCTTGTTCTGGGGAAAAGGGAGGATGATTTAAATTTGGGGAAATATGAATTTTTGGACTAAAGTTCTGTTTTGAGACTTAAATTCGGTGTTTAGGCCGAATTAATGTTGGTGGAATTGACCCAAATGCCCCTAGCAAACGTTACTGAAAACTGCGGGCTGAAGGAGAGCGTGCAATGGAACCCCGAAATGGAGGGTGCGGAGCATGCTCCATCGCATGCTAACCCATAGTAGACTGGAGCGTGTGTCGCGCGCAAATCGCACCCAGCTACTATTTTAGGCTTCCAAACATGCCCTTATACTCGTCCAAATTTTTTGATACTTACCCGGGATGTACCCTTGACACCCACGATCATGAATCCACTTACAAATTACCATTTTAAGGCCGCAAAGGTCAAAAATAAAATCATCAAAGATTAGGAGCTCAAAATGTGACTAATTCCTTTTCTTTAACACTTAGAAATAATGGAATCATTCAAGTTTTCATCTCTTTAAGCATGCTACTAAGAGATACCAAGTTAAGAAAACTACAGGGCGTTACAAATTGCATTTAAGAGAAGACTATAATAGAAGAATAATCACGGAGATGAACTTATGAGAGTGCGCATCAAATACGAGACTAGAAGCGTGTAAGTGAAGTGCAAAGGAACACCATATCATACCCCAAGAACGGGCCATACACTACACTCCATAGGCACCTTTTGTCTTCCCTTCATTAAGTGATTTTGGGATATTTCACTTATGTTTGTAATAAGTCTATAAATATACTAGTTTTACGTCTTTAGCTATTTAGTTATTAAATGATATTGAAATACTATTCTCTAAAGAGAGAGGGAATTGTAACCGAAACTAGGGCAAGGACAAGTGTGGTACTCACTTGTATTGCAAAATTGGCTAGAAACGTTGTTGCTTGAGTGGTGGATTCCCTCTTGTGTCTTCGTAGAAGTGTCGTGTTGCTATTTTAAGTCTTAGGGGTCCTTGGATTTGAGATATCCTTGGGTTCTTTGGTCTTGTAATAATGTATGTCTCACTACCTATCTTTACTTTCATGAACTAGTTTGTTCTTCTTTTAGTGAAAACCATTGGTTCTTGTTATTTTGTGTTGTTATTCCTCTCGTTATCTTTTGTTGTCCTTGAGTTTGTGGGATGTTCTTGTATTATTTGGTATCAAATCCAGGTTTGATTTTGTTCCAACAAAATCAATCTTGGGATTGTTGTCTTGAAAATAAAAAAAGAAAGTGAAAAAGAAGAAAAAAGAAAAAAGTTATTGTTCACGTTTTTTGGGTCTTTCAAAAAAACTTGATTTTTGTGTGTATTGTGTGTTTCTAGTATTACATTTTTGTTCTCTAACACTATTAGAGTCTAGAAATTGAAAATCCCAACAAAAAGGAAGTGTAAAAATCGAAATCCCAAAAAAAATATGAAACCCGTTTTTGACCCTAGGTCAAATTTTGAGTTTTCAATTTTATGTTTTTCTTGTGTTTTTAGTGTTATATTTGTGTTCTCTAACATTATAGGAGTATTGGGTTTGAATTTGAGCTAAATTGGAGGTTATTTGAGCCATCCACCATTGTTGAGCTAGAGTTTGAAGAAACGTGAAGGGTTATTTTCGGTACAACCCCCATGGAACCCGAGGCTTCGAATGCACAAACAATGGACAATAATTCCATCAATCTCATTTTGGGTCGGATTGATGCTATGTCCCAAGACCTTGCTAGGGCGAATGCGGGTCATGAAAAAAATTGGCTCGTATGTGGTAACTATGAGTGAGAGGTTGGATCGAATAGAGAGTCGAAGGAACACTCGTGCTTTGACTCCCGACACTTTACTTCCAATGGCCAATCCTCTCAGACCATTACCTAATTCCGCAAGCCAAGCTCCAAATAGCCCTCAAAACCGATACATAACTAGGCCCATTTCCACATAATTCGATCAAGTCCAACAAGGACTTGGATGCCAAATGGCTACACTAAAACAGAACCCTCCCATCCAAGATCCACTTAACCAAAGGCATCAACTTTCACCAATTTAAATTCCTTCCACCCAAGCTCCACAACCGAAGCTCTGCTTCACTAAACCAACCCTCTTGACCGAAGCTCCACTTTACCAAAACTGTTATGTCCATGTAGAGGAGAATGGTAGAAAGAAACATGAAGGACATGGGGTCTACGACAATGCTTGTATGATGGTAGGA
Organism: Capsicum annuum; assembly: GCF_002878395.1. NCBI lineage: Eukaryota > Viridiplantae > Streptophyta > Magnoliopsida > Solanales > Solanaceae > Capsicum > Capsicum annuum. Next base: position 224,720,941 of record NC_061121.1, on the reverse strand, counting down.
GACTTGAATCGAATGAGATTGAAGGAAAAGATCAAGATAGAGAGGAAGCCAAGATTCAAAATGAAGATGTCGGCCGAGATTTGTTGTTATTGAGCTTGTGGGTTCTCCATGTTTTGCGGACTGTTTTGAGTGGCTTCCTTTAAGTGGCCAATTGAACGAGGTTAAGCCATGAATTTGTGGGTAAATTCCTCTCAAGATGGAGAGGATGATACAAGAATAATCAAGAAATGAACTTATGAGAGTGCGCGTCAAATCCAAGACTCAAAGCGTGCAAGTAAAGTGAAAAGGAACACCATATCATACCCCAAGAACGGGCCATATACTACACTCCATAAGCACCTTTTATCTTCCCTTCATTAAGCGATTTTGGGATATTTCACTTATGTTTGTAATAAGTCTATAAATATACTAGTTTTACGTCTTTAGTTATTTAGTTGTTAAATGATATTGAAAGACTATTCTCTAGAGAGAGAGAGGGAGTTGTAACCGAAACTAGGGCGAGAACAAGTGTGGTACTCACTTGTATTGCAAAATTGGCTAGAAACGTTGTTGCTTGAGTGGTGGATTCCCTCTTGTGTCTTCGTAGAAGTGTGGTGTTACTATTTTAAGTCTTAGAGGTCCTTGGATTTGAGATATCCTTGGGTTCTTTGGTCTTGTAATAGTGTATGTCTCACTACCTATCTTTAATTTCATGTACTAGTTTGTTCTTGTTTTAGTGATAACCGTTGGTTCTTGTTATCTTGTGTTGTTATTCCTCTTGTTATCTTTTGTTGTCCTTGAGTTTGTGGGCTGTTCTTGTATCATTTGGTATCAAAGCAAGGTTTGATTTTGTTCCAACAAAATCAATCTTGGGATTGTTATCTTGAAAATAAAAAAAAAAGTGAAAAAAAAAAGAAAAAAGAAAAAAGTTACTGTTCCAATTTTTGGGTCTTTCAAAAAAACTTAATTTTTGTGTGTTCTGTATGTTTCTAGTGTTAAATCTTTGTTCTCTAACACTATTAGAGTCTAGAAATTGAAAATCCCAACAAATAAGAAGTGTCAAAATCGAAAATCCCAAAAAAAAAAATACTAAACCCGTTTTTGACCCTACGTCAAATTTTGAGTTTTTTATTTTGTGTTTTTCTTATGTTTTTAGTGTTAGATTTGTGTTCTCTAATATTATAGGAGTATTGGGTTCGAATTTGAGCTAAATTGGAGGTTATTTGAGCCATCCACCATTGTTGAGCTTGAGTTTGATGAAACTTGAAGGGTTATTTTCGGTACAACCCCCATGGAACCCGAGGCTTCAAATGCACAAATAATGGACACTAATGCCATCAATCTCATTTTATCTCGCGTTGGTGCTATTTCCCATGGTCTTGCTAGGGTAAATGTGGGTCTTGAAAAAAATTGGCTCGTATGTGGTAACTATGAGTGAGAGGTTGGATCGAATGGAGAGTTGAAGGAACTCTCGTGCTTTGACTCCCGACACTTTACTTCCGATGACCAATCCTCCAAGACCATCACCTAATTCCTCAAGCCAAGCTCCAAATAGCCCTCAAATCCGATACATAACTAGGCCCATTTCCCCACAATTCGATCAAGTCCAACAAGGACTTGGACGCCAAATGCCTACACTAAAACCGAACCCTCCCATCCAAGATCCACTTAACCAAAGGTGTCACCTTTCACCAATTTGAATTCCTTCCCTCCTAGCTCCACAACCGAAGCTCCACTTTACTAAAACAACCCTCTTGACCGAAGCTCCACTTTACAAAAACCAATATATCCATGTAGAGGAGAATGGTAGAAAGAAACATGAAGGATATGGGGTCTACGACAATGCTTGTATGATGGTAGGAGACTTGAATCGGATGAGATTGAAGGTAAATCTCAAAATGGAGAGGAAGCCAAGATTCAAAATGAATATGTCAGCCGAGATTTGTTGTTATTGATCGTGTGGGTTCTCCATGTTTTGCTGACTGTTTTGAGTGGCTTCCTTTAAGTTGCCAATTAAACGAGGTTAATCCATGAATTTGTGGGAAAATTCCTCTCAAGATGGAGAGGATGATACAAGAATAATCATGTAGATGAACTAATGAGAGTGCGCATCAAACCCAAGACTCGAAGCGTGCAAGTCAAGTGCAAAGGAACACCATATCACACACCAAGAACGGGCCATACACTACACTTCATAGGCACCTTTTGTCTTTCCTTCATTAAAGGCTTTTGGGATATTTCACTTATGTTTGTAATAAGTCTATAAATAGACTAGTTTAGGTCTTTAGTTCTATAGTTTTTAAATGATATTGAAAGACTATTCTCTAGAGAGAGAGGGAGTTGTAACCGAAACTAGGGCAAGAACAAGTATGGTACTCACTTGTGTTTCAAAATTGGCTAGAAACGTTGGTGCTTGAGTGGTGGATTCCCTCTTGTGTCTTCTTAGAAGTGTGTTACTATTGTAAGTCTTAGGGGTCCTTGGATTTGAGATATCCTTGGGTTCTTTGGTCTTGTAATAGTGTATGTCTCTCTACCTATCTTTACTTTCATGTACTAGTTTGTTCTTGTTTTAGTGAAAACCGTTGGTTCGTGTTATCTTTTGTTGTTATTCCTCTTGTTATCTTGTTTTGTCCTTGAATTTGTGGGATATTCTTGTATCAGACTAACATTCAAGAATAGAGAGACACGGCCTAGAAGTCCTACCTCAAAAAGACATGCCATCATTTACAACATTTCCATACACATGATCTCTATGAAAAAAACTACTAGCAAGGCTTTTACCGCACAAGATGTTCAAAGATTCACGTGCACCATCAAGATCAACTCTATAAACACCATCACTAACTTTAGATTTTTTAAGCACGCCACACATATACTCAAGTAGTGGAATACATTCATGAGTAAGTTGATCTTCATTCACATCCTCACTAGTTGTTGGCAACTCACATACCAACGTAGACTCACCTTGGTTCGTACAAGGGTCAACTAGTGTGTGAGTACTCTTATGAATTGGTAATAGAAACTTGTTTAAGTTATAAGGGCTAAGAATCAATTTATTCATCTAAAGGATCAACTAGTGCTTGTGTACTTACAACAAGAGTTTGGTCCTCAAGTAACCCAACATCTCCATGAGTATCACCATAGGGAGACTCAAACACCTCTACTCTTGGTAAATCCGCAACTACATCCAATTGGCCACTACTAGCCACAACACAACATTCTAGGTTTATTGGAGTGTAGGGAATAGTGTTGTTACCTCGTACCTCACATGAGCTACGGCCTTCCTTTTGACGTGTGTCCAGGCAGCCCACTTGCTCCCTTTGACCTACCAAACAATCCAACCTTTTATTTGCCATAGCTAGGTCTCGGGACATAGTGTCAAGGTAGGCCAAAATGACATTGGTGGCATTGTTGTCCATAGGTTGAGAGGTGGAAGTCACGGGTTCCCTTGTAATTGTACCTAAAAAAGAAAGAAAATAACACACCTACAAAACAAAACGCAAGTTAGTTCAAAACAACCTCACCACACTCTCGCACACTTGATCGTCTCACACTTGGTTTAACAAGTACTTCTCAAGTGATTGAGGGTCGAGTCTACTCGAGCCGGGAATAGATTTTCATTTGAGTTGACTCAAGCATTTTATTTTTACGGACTTGAACCAACAAGATATATTGAATTTACAAAAGAGAATAGCACACACAACGCTTAACACAATGACTAACTAACAATCTAGTACATGAGTACTAGTTTGCCAATTAGTATTGGAACCAACGAAAGCGAAACTAAGGAACAACAAAATGAAACTAAGAGATAAAAAGTTTGAGCCAAAATTTTTGCGTGAACAGTAACAATGATGATGTAGCATCACGTAATTGGTTGTGGTTTCTAATAATTTTTGCTGTCCAATCTCAAGTCTTTGGTCAATTTATAATTTAGGAATTAGAATTTGGTTAATGGATGGAGATAAAAGTCTTGGAGTGATCTTGGGTATGTTTATACTCCTAAGCACCATAAATTATCCATATTTTAGCTATGTTTAGATAACAAAGTGCCTAGTTTCTTATGTTTTTACTCTACTTAACTTATCCATATTTTAGTTATGTTTAGAGAACAAAGTTCCTAGTTTCTTATGTTCTTACTCTACTTCTTGTTCATAATTGTTGTGTAAGCCTATTTGAGCATCTTGTCTTCCTTTGTGGGTGCTAAGGCTTGTGTAGTATGTATAAATGGATATGTTGTTCGAGGAAGAACAAAGCTTTAAGTGTGGGGTGGTGATCTTGGGTGTATTTATACGCCTAAGTTCCATAAATTATCCATATTTTAGCTATGTTTAGAGAACAAAGTGCCTAGTATCTTATGTTTTTGCTCTACTTTACTTATCCATATTTTAGCTATGTTTAGAGAACAAAGTGCCTAATTTCTTATGTTTTTTCTCTACTTCTATGTAATTGAGCTAATCGATGTGATTAGCATGATTTCAAGTATTAATGAGGTAGATAAAGACATAATGGGACTATGGAATGCGGATGGCATATGACACAAGAGAGAGTAGCAATCTGGACCAAATGTGGCGCCTAGAAACTATGTCCAAGACTAATTTGTCATCTATAATTAGTTCAGGGACTTAGAAGGAAATTATGAGAGGAGATTATTAAAAGACTTAATTGCTGAATTTTTATTCATTATTGATTATTCTGTATTAGCTTTTAAAGAGGAGAGTGGCAGCTTAGCCTGGAGAAAGGAAAACATTTTCTCTCTTGTTTTCACTATTCGCACCCCAAGATCATCTTCTAGTTTTTGGTATGATGAATATATTTATGATGATTTTTGTTTTATTCATGAGTAGCTAAGTTTACTAGTTAGGGTTATGGAAGCCTTGTAGCATACAACCTATCACTTTGGGTTGTGAATTCATTATGCATTAATTTGCTTACATCATACTCTCTTCGTTCATCTTGAATTCTCGTGGTTGCAAACATAGAGGATTTGCCTTAAAACACAACTTGTTCGAAAGAAAAGTTGATGTTTTGAAAAGAGAGTAGTGATAGGAAAATAGGATTACCAACCCCTATTTCATAAGTTAATGCCTTAGTAGGATTAACTACTTGTAGATTTCGCATTATTTTTGGTAAACGCTTTTGATTCAAGAGAACTAAAGTGAATTAGTCCTTGATGGTTGAGAAACACTAGGATTATGTTATTAAATACAATACGTTTCTCTGTAAGCACAATGCATGTATGAATTCGTAAAGCCCATAGTTAGAAAGTATTGAAAAATACAAGGTGGACATAACCCTAGCTTGCTATTTCTATGAATTTGAATACTACTACACATATTTCATTTTGTTAAACTGAAACCATTAATTTGTGATTTGAATCAAATCCTCCCTATTTATTTTACAGAAACGAAAGATTAAAAGTTAACTAATCTGCATACAACTTAATTAGCACCATATTCCCTGTGGGATTTGACCCCAACCTAGTTGGGTTATATATTTGACAACGACCGCTTACTCTCTCATAAGAGAGGTGTAATTTGGGCGTATCAAATTTTGGCGCCGTTGTCGGAGAGTTTAGGTGAGTTTATGTGTGTTAATTGACTGTTAGTCAAGTTTCCTTATTTTACGTTAATTTTTTGTTTTTGTTTGTTATAGGCTCATTATTGTTTATGCCACAAACTAGAAGTTCAGGAGAACCATTATTACCCTTCAATCCTGAACCTCATCTCATTGAAAGAATGGCTAACCAACAGGAATCTGAGGTCGGGTACCTAATCTAGATAAAGAGGACCTGGGAGATGATGATTTAATTAACCCAGCTAATAGAAGGCGTGCAGCAGGGGTAGTTGCACCTGTAAATAGAAATCGTCCATTCAGCGGAAGACCAGATCGCCAAGCTGTGCAGTTTGATGTTGACAATGATAAGGACAATTTAGATGGAACTGGATCTACAGGGGCAATCATTCTACCACCTCTAGCTCCTAGGGTGAAATTCAACATCACCAGTACTATGATCCATCTACTGAATCTGAAAGGACTCTTTAGTGGATTACCTGGTGATGATCCAAATCTACATTTGGTGAATTTCATCAGTACTTGTAAGTCATTTGATAATCCTGGAGTGGGATAAAATGCTATTCATTTAAGATTGTTCCCACTGTCTCTATCTGGAGAGGCAACTATGTGGTTGAATGAGCTGACTCCTGATTCTATAACAAACTGGAGGCAATTGAAAGGAGCTTTCCTAAAAAGGTTCTTTCCGCCCCCCAGAATGTTACAGTTGAGGGACGAGATCAGCAACTTTAGGAAATTGGCTAATGAAGCATTGCATGAGACTTAGGCGAGGTTTAAAAAGAAGTTGACTCAATACCTAAATCATAAGATGACTAATGAACACTTGATGGAAATACTCTACAGGGCTTTGAACTCACTTACAAAGCCAATAGTGGATAATACTACAGGAGGAGATTTTATGGAGCTCACCTTTACTGAGGATGCGAACATGTTAGAAAGAATGACTAAGACAAGTAGAGCTTGGCATACCAGAGATTCTATGGTAGTAAGCAATACTGGGTCTAGTGTAATATCAGTAGAGCAGCATACGATAGAAGAGAAGTGTGATTAGGATATGGCTCACATGAAAACCCAGATGGATCTGCTCACGAAACCTTTGCTATCAAGGAATTTAGAAAAGGTAAAAACTGTGGGGTCCCATGGTAAGGGAGCTAAATCAAACACTGAGGAAGAGGCTAACTATTTGCATAACCAGGGGTTTTTTGGACCGGTGGTCAAGAAAACCAAGGTTGGAACCATCAAGGAGATTGGAAGAATAAAAGTGATAGGAGTGGACTGTATGTACCTCCTGGAAATTGTGATAATGTTGCCACCAGTTCAGGAAAAATATCCATGGATGACATGATGGAGAAACTATTAAAGGGAGTTCAGGAGACCAATTCTGGGTTGACTACAATGAAGAGTGACATATTTTCCATGAGTCAACTAGTAAATTTGCACTCAATCTCTATTAAATAATTGGAGCAGCAGATGATCTAATTATCCATAGCATTCAACCAAAGACAGAATGGGACTCTACCAAGTGATAAATTTCAGAATCCGAGGAATGATGGATCATGTATGGCCATTACCACTAGGAGCGGTAAGATATTATCTAGTCCAATTTTGGGAGCATCCTCTTATACTAATGAGGTCAAAATATATTGGGAGATGGTTGATGAATCTCCAGTGGTGCCTGTGAAGTTGGGAGGTTCAGAAAAGAAGAGTGCAGAAATGGGACAACCACCTAAGCAGAAACATGTTAAGAAAAGAGGTAGAAGTTGTTCCAACTGAAATCCCAGGGCCACCACCCCATTTCCACAATGATTAAAGAATAAATAATATGATGGAAAGTTTATCAAATTCATGGCTATGTTGAAGCAGTTGACAGTAAATGTGCCTTTAGTTGAAGCACTGGAACAGATGCCCGGCTATGCTAAGTTTATGAAAGAGCTGTTGACGAAGAAAAGAACTGTGAGCTATGAAATAGTAGACAATCTTCATTATTGTAGTGATATTGCTACAAGATCTATTACCCAGAAGAAAGCTGATCCGGGAGCATTTACTGTTCCATGTACGATAGGATTGCTAAAGTTTGAAAAGGCCCTTTGTGATCTTAGGGAAAGTATAAATCTTATGCCAGTGATGATTTTCAAGAAACTGGGTTTGGAATATCCTACGTCCACCAATATACGGCTTCTAATGGCGGATAGATCAGTAAAAATGCCGATTGGAATTCTACATGATGTACTTGTAAAAGTTGCTGATTTTATATTTCCTGCCGACTTTGTAATTCTTGATTGCGAAGTGGACTTTGAAGTACCCATAATTTTGGGTAGGTCGTTCTTAGCAACTGGGACAGTGTTAGTTGACATGGAGCTGAATGAGCTAAAATTTAGGCTCAATGAGAAAGAAGTTAGTTTTGAAGTATGTCGGTCTATGAAACAACAAAAGAAGATTAGTGTCTTCTCGATTGTTGATGTATTCTACGAAGATGAGCGAGATGTACTAGTTAAGGATATGTCTTTTGTAGAGACCATAGTTGGTTTAGTTGAACTTGCAAGCAAGGATGTGAGTGACTTTAAAGTGGTTGGACTAGGAATAAAGCATTGTCTTGATCCAACAAATGAGGTACAAATGGTATCATCGATGTATCTTGATTAAGTTTGAGTAGTCAAGATAATTGAGTCATGCCGCCACGTTAAATCAGGTGCTACATGGGAGGCAACCCATGATTTTATTTTTACTTTATCATGTTAAACAAAAATTCAAAAAGAAAAGTTGAGCCACGATCGAAACTGCAGCGCTTGGTAGAAGGCAACCCATCCTTCTAATCATCTTTGTTGTTTCTGAGTAAGTGTAGGTGCATGAAGTACTAAGGAGGAGATTAGTACCAAATTTGATTTAGAATTGAGCTATGTCAATGGTGGTAAGTTTAGGAGTGATGGGAACATTACAGGTAAGCTAGAGTGGTCAAATGTGTAAGGCTCAAGTATGATTCACATTAGAGTCTTGCCTCGAATTATGTTAATCCGACCCAAAAAGCTTCATGGTGAGACTTTATTTTGTGACTTTCAATGAGGTTTGTATAGACCTTTTCGACCAATAGTGCGCCACACATCCCATCACATATGCTCACTGGACCAACTATGCGATGCATAATGAGCCGCATGCCTTAATGTGTGTGATAACTTATGCTTCACACACTTTAACATGTGCGCTAAGCTATGCGTCGCACACCTATCCACACATGCCCACTGTCTTAAGTTTGTGATACCTTATACAATGCACACCTTGATATCTGCGATAGGCAGTGCGTCGCCCACTTCTCTGCATAGGCTCACTATCCCAACTGTGCGACAACATATGCGACGCACACTTTGAGATGTGCGATAAGATATGCGTTGCACACTTAGTCCAAATAAGCCTAAAACCCGACTTCTAACTTTAACTTGTGTCAACCCGACTCAGATTTTTGTTCTTTAAATAGACTTCACACCCTAAATGCCCAAATTCATCTTTATTTCACCCTTAAGCCGCCCAATATTGAGCTCTCACCATTCTCTTTGTCCTTCACTAATCTTTCATCTTCGAGGTAAGTTTTAATTTTTTAATCCTTAGTTATTGTGTCTCTATGTTATAGTTAATTGATTTCTTAAGGATTACGAATTAAATTCTTGCCATGGTGATGTTGTGGAAGTGATGGCCTTTTGTATATCTTGATATGGTTGAAAGTGTAGGGCTTGATTTTTTTCAAAAAAGTGTTTTATTGAAATAGAATTGGGGGAATTGAAGTGAGTGAATTATAGTGTGACTAATATCGATGCACCATGTCAAAGTGTATGTCAGGGAAGTTTGAGTACCCGACAATAACACTTATTGGTTGATACTAACAAATTAAGTGTGGGGTGGTGACTTCATCACCCTCATCTTAATTATAACTAGTTTCATTATGTGTGGCTGACGTGGATGATATGATGAACACAGGAAAAATGGCTCTTATGATGATCTCAATGCAGGTGGCATGACTCCTAATGTGGATGAGGAGTACTACTAGCCAGGTTCTTTATCTTGTTATTTGCACTGGAGATAGTGCTGAGCTTGAGTGTGGGGTGGTTGGTTACTTTGCTACTTGTTTTGTAAGAAAATAGTACCTTCTCCTTAGCATTCTTCTGTGATAGGATTAGTTATTTTGTTTATTTTGTTTCTTGTTAGATGTTTATTATATTTAGTCATAATTAGGTGCCTTTCTCAGTGATGGATGGATGACGACCGTCTTAAGAGAAAATTAGTCATTTAATTGCATGTAGCTATTCTTGTGGATCACATGACATTATAACATAAGTATGTGATCGATCATTATGTTTGAAACACCTAGACTCTAGTTGTGACTCTTGTTGTGATTATTGGTTTTATTTGAATTTATGTAATTGTTGGGTTGAGAATCTATAATGCTCCTAATTGAGTTGACCATGTGCCATGAGTATGTAAGACTGTTGTATATTCCTTATTGTAATTGATGCTAGAACTTGCTTGGTGTGTGTGCAAAGCGAAATAAAGATTGTGAGTTTAGGAGATGATTTAGGCATTTCTTTGATAGCCATTGTTCATACCTTCTTTTGACCTACCTTTGTACATTATCTTAGCTAGCCCCATTAAGCCTTTAGCTTGTTCATTTGTTAAGCTTATATATAGCATATTTCGTTCTTTAATAGACCATAATTTGATCCAAAAGCTCCTAAGCTCTTTAATGTAAAATCAATTTGAGTTAGGAGTTTGACAATTAGAGGAAAAAAGTGAAATTGATTCCCCAAAGTCTAGTTATTGGCGTGTGAAATTGATGTGGTTGGGAGTAGCGAAAATTGTTGAAAAAGTTTCAAATTTTATCCCGGACATATTACAATGAACCTGTTTTGGCCTAGTCCTTCTTGGACATTGTGCACCTCAACTAAGGCAAATCACTTAAGTTGAGGGTGGCTATTATAGGGGTGCGTAACATGAAAAGAGTGCAAAAAAAAATATTTGAAAGGTTTGCATACTCCCACCATAGTGTTACTAATTAAGCTTAACGAGTTGAGGTGAAAAGCAAATCTGTGAAGATAGCAGAAGTGGAAATTGGTTGTTAGAGATTGGTCTTAATTGCATAATGTAGTGTATTAAAGCGTTTAGGGAAGATAGTCACTATTTTTGGCCAAAATAGTTACTACCCATCCTTTAGCCTGCATTACAACCCGTAAAACACCTATTTGATCCTAATCTTAGCATTCTAATATTAGTGGAGTATTACACTAAGGGAAAGCATATGGTCATCGGTTGTAATTTGAGAATTCTTTGTGAGAGTGAGCACAACTTGATTTTTGTACCCATTTTGTTAGAAACTGCATGATTGTGAGTGATTATGGGTAACTTTGTTGTTGTCAGGGCACACGGTTGATGAAAGTTGGGTAATTTATATGATTTATATGCTTAAACGGTATGCATGAAATTTCCAACTTAATGAGTCTATTCTTGAGGATAGGTTATCTCTAGTAATGATTCCTGAATCTACTTCTTGTTCATAATTGTCGTGTGAGCCTATTTGAGCATCTTGTCTTCCTTTGTGGGTGATAAGGCTTGTGTAGTATGTATAAATGGATATGTTGTTCGAGGAAGAACAAAGCTTTAAGTGTGGGGTGGTGATCTTGGGTGTATTTATACGCCTAAGCACCATAACTTATCCATATTTTAGCTATGTTTAGAGAAAAAAGTGCCTAGTATCTTATGTTTTTGCTCTACTTCACTTATCCATATTTTAGTTATGTTTAGAGAACAAAGTGCCTAATTTCTTATGTTTTTTCTCTACTTCTATGTAATTGAGCTAACCGATGTGATTAGCATGATTTCAAGTATTAATGAGGTAGATGAAGACATAATGGGACTATGGAATGCGGATGGCATATGACACAAGAGAGAGTAGTAATCTGGACCAAATGTGGCGCCTAGAAACTATGTCCAAGACTAATTTGTCATTTATAATTAGTTCAGGGACTTAGAAGGAAATTATGAGAGGAGATTATTAAAAGACTTAATTGCTGAATTTCCTTAGCCTGGAGAAAGAAAAACATTTTCTCTCTTGTTTTCAATATTCGCACCCCAAGATCATCTTCTAGTTTTTGGTATGATGAATATATTTATGATGATTTTCGTTTTATTCATGAGTAGCTAAGTTTACTAGTTAGGGTTATGGAAGTCTTGTAGCATACAACCTATCACTTTGGGTTGTGAATTCATTATGCATTAATTTGCTTACATCATACTCTCTTCGTTCATCTTGAATTCTCGTGGTTGCAAACATAGAGGATTTGCCTTAAAACACAACTTGTTCGAAAGAAAAGTTGATGTTTTGAAAAGAGAGTAGTGATAGGAAAATAGGATTACCAACCCCTATTTCATAAGTTAATGCCTTAGTAGGATTAACTACTTGGAGATTTCGTATTTTTTTGGTAAACGCTTTTGATTCAAGAGAACTAAAGTGAATTAGTCCTTGATGGTTGAGAAACACTAGGATTATGTTATTAAATACAATACGTTTCTCTGTAAGCACAATGCATGTATGAATTCGTAAAGCCCATAGTTAGAAAGTATTGAAAAATACAAGGTGGACATAACCCTAGCTTGCTATTTCTCTGAATTTGAATACTACTACACATATTTCATTTTGTTAAACTGAAACCATTAATTTGTGATTTGAATCAAATCCCCCCTATTTATTTTACGGAAACAAAAGATTAAAAGTCAACTAATCTGCATACAACTTAATTAGCACCATACTCCATGTGGGATTCGACCCCAACCTAGTTGGTTATATATTTGACAATGACCGCTTACTCTCTCGTAAGAGAGGTGTAATTTGGGCGTATCATAGAGCCCGTTTGAAATTCAAACACAAAAAGTCTTGACTTGTCTTTCACTTTTCCTCAAAACATGGTCCTTGTTTTATGGAAAATGATTGAGATATGGTTGACTAGTTGGTGAGTTACGGTAAGTCTTTCAAGACTAACAAAGTTCTCACACATTTTTTTCACCTTTTAGGATCTAAATTTCACTTTATTTTAACAAGCTATGAAAGTTGTGAAGAACTTCAAGAACAACTTCAACAATCACCAAGAACAACCAACAACAATCTCCAAGACACCAACAATTTTCACACGGCCAACTTCCATTTTTCACAATACAATATCTTCAACACTTAGACAAGACAACTACAACTTCAACAAAATGGTTCTTAGGCTACCAATGCCAAGCTTAGAAAAACAAAAATATGAAGACCACAAGGCCAAAACAGTCCATCACAACAATGTTTCAACAACAATTCGGTCAAGCCTTATGTTCACAATAACAACTCCAACAATGTAAGATCAAACTTAGATTTAGACTCAAGAGTGTTAGAGATGAAGAAAACTAACACTAGAAATAATAAAACAAGTAAAAAATCTCGTTCAAGACACAACATAACACAATTTCGGCCAAGAACACAAAATGGACAGATTTGCTTCTTTTTTATTTTTCAGTTTTCTAACACTTTTTTTTTGGAATTTTCTATCAATCAAGCTCAAGATTGATCTTGTAGGAACAATAGCCATGCTCTGATACCAAATAATACAAGACAAAAATGAAAGGCACGAAAAACACCCCAAATAAGTCCACAAATCTTAAGGATCCGAGGACCAAGATGGAGACCACTCTCAGATTCACTATAACAACAAGAATACAAGGGTGTTTTTGACACCAAAACAGCCATCAAAATGTGATGAACACAATAAGCTAGACAACAATATGATAAGAACAATAACAACAACAAATGGCTTGCACTAAACAAGAGGAAACACCACAAGATTGCAATAAAAAAAAAAGACATAGATAGATAGACCAATGGTAGGTAATCTTAAGAACCCAAGAGTCTATTCCACTCTTGGACCCTTAACACTACACACAACAAAAACCTATCTCTTACGTTGGTACAGGAGTGACCTCGATCTTCCAAGCATCCAACATTTCCAAGCTTGAATCCAACCCGAGTGAATCCACACTCAATGTTGAAACCTTACAAGTTTCGGCCATGGGGGCCTTTCTCTCAAGAGAAATGTTTCTAAGTGTTACAACTTCAATATCCAACAAAAACTAATGACTAAAACCCTACATCATTCTATTTATAGTGTATTACAAATAATAGGTAAAATGACCAAAAGGTCCCTTTAATGAAATGTGACCAAGGGCGCCCTTAGAGTGCAAGTTTAGGGTTGGTTTTGGTGTGATCCATGGCCTTCTCCACACTTCAATTGAACGCTTTATTGGACGGGTCCAACTCATTCTCACATAAGTGAATCCTCGTGGTCGTACCCGTATCATAATGGTTGGAGTTGATACGTACTGTACGATTAAAGTACCGAATACACACCAGTTGAGCTTGACCAGGTTCAAAGTAGATGGTAAATGCATAAGCTATCCCGGTAACACAATATACGACGCAAAGCAAGACGAGATAATTATCCAAAATTGAAGATCTTGGATTGTTGAAGAAGTATAACATTGAGAGATAAACTGCAGGCTTTACAATAGTATTGATATGATCAATTGTATCTTTCGCCAGAAAGTATGCCAAACTACTCGTCCCAGATGCATTTTATCTCCAGTAGTGTAATTTATCTAGAGAAAATGACCTCAAAGCCGTAATCTTGGAGAGAAGAGCTGGAAAACGTTTTGGAAGATTAAAACTTAGGTAAAGTAAAAAATGGTAATGAAGATATATATGAGACTACCACTCTACCAGTAACAATCTTTCATATAAGTTTGGAAAACCATAAAAAGATACAATACCAAAATAAGTACTACATATTTTCTGAGATCTCCATAGTTTTCTACAAAATAGATGTTGTTCTTCCAAGGCAACAACAACAACATATAGAGTGAAATTCCACAAAGTGGAGTAGAGTGTCCGCTGACCTTACCACTACTTCTTAGAGGTAGAGAGACTGTTTCCGAAAGACCCTCGATTCAAGTGAAGCAAATCAAAGTTGTAATTAAAAGAAAAAACGGTAGTGAAGAAAAGCAGTTCGGGGTGTCATTCTTCCAAGCCAACCAAGATAAATCCATAATTCATATTCTTGGTCTAAAAACTTGAAGTTTGGAAGAGAAATTTTGGGCTGGGTGTGAAAAATTCTGTAATATCTCTATACTTTTTCTCCATTTCAGTTGTACTAGCTCCTTTACTGAGTGAACAGTAAGGAGGGTAGAAGACATAAACTGCAATTAATTTTCTTTTACTTGAAAACAGTTTTTCAGTTCATACCAGAAAAGTTTAACATGATCACATACACAGTACGCTAATCTCAGATCTGCACAACTCATTATCGCTACCAAAAAGGGCAGTCAGGTACACTAAGCTCCTGTTATGCGCAGGGTCCGGGGAAGGGCCCGACCACAAGAATCTATTGTACGCAGCCTCACCTTCCATTTCTGCAACGGTCCGTTTCCAAGAAGGACAGTCCGGTGCATTAAGGTCCCGCTATGCGCAGGGTCCGGGGAAGGGCCCGACAACAAGGATCTATTTTACGCAGCCTCACCTTGCATTTTTGTGAGGGGGTGTTTCGAAGAAGGACAGTCTGGTGCATTAAGGTCCCGTTATGCATAGGGTCCTGGGAAGGGCCCGACAACAAGGATCTATTGTACGCAGCCTCACCTTACATTTCTACAAGGGGGTGTTTCCAAGGCTTGCCGTGACCTCCTGGTCAATTGAGAACTTATTCTCCTAAATTTGCAAATAAAGCTAATCAACTATCTTTAAGTCATCAATCCTCTTAAAGATAAAAAGGCTGAAGTATATACACTTTTCAGAGGTTTTGAACTTACAAACTGAATGACGGTGTAAAGGTACACCATAAATCCAAATGTTTCATCACCAAGTGTTCCCAGATAGAGTCCAGCAAGTAATAGAATAAGGAAATCAACTGCTTGTATCCTGGCTTCTCTCAATTGCTGCTTCCCGACTCTGACAATGTGAAGTATCATAGATGCCAACCATCAAAACAAATGCAAACTCAAAAAACATTTGTAAATCAACTAAAAGAACTGGCACACATTTTTCCTCATGAACTGTCACATGAATACTCCCCCCTAAATGTCCATAGAAGCTTCTCAGTTGGTCCCAAAATTCTGACAACGGAAGTTTACTAATTTCCTGAAACTTCTAATTGTTATCTGTGATTATCTTTTCTATAGATTCTCTATGGAGCTTAAATTTAAAGCTATGCCTTTGATGATGAGCACACATATTTATGTATAAAAATTCTACGCATTAGTATAACGTTTACAGCTAACGATAACAAAACCTTGGACTGATAGTGAATAGCACTGGATGATAAAAAAATGATTAGTCTTTCTTCACTTACGTTTTGCTGTCAGACCACATTCGAGTGACTTCCTATTCAATAGAGAATTGCAGCAGAATTTCCCTTTTACCAACTGAGCTAAGAGTTGAAAATGCATACCAAAATCCTGACAAAGAATAAAATTTGCTAGTTGATATCTGATAATCATTAACAAAAACCTGAACGGTGCTGATGCTTTTAGTTGTTAAATTTATTGGGAGGCAAACATTTTTATTTTTGATAGAGAGGACATAAACCTTGTGTATTATACACCTTTGAATTCTATTAGAGCTTTGCATTCGATAGAAGAACAAAGCAACGTGAAGGGAGCCAAGTTGCCAATTGACCTCTATTAATCAAGAACTGAAGGCTTCTCCCTTGTGCAACCTCTAGCGACTAGCATAGTCTTAATACATCATGATACGCCTCTTCATTTTATCAGCCTTAAATTCATCTCTGGTGCAAATTGATTGCATGTTTCTGATCATTCACGATTTTCCTTCGCAATTCCATAAATTGACTGAAGTTTAAACGGAGACAAGATTAAACAACTCCTGTAATAACAATCGATCAACAACCAAATCAAGCTAATTGCAACAAATTGCAAGCAAAGTATCTGGACAGTAAATTGCAACAAATTGCAGTAAGTAAACACAGCATCATATCTTAAAACAGCTTATATGCATCACCTAAAACTATAAGATAAAATACAAACTACTATTACTACAAAATAAGCATCTTGGTAACTGAAGCATGAGTAAATCATTTTTCTGTTATCTAACCTTGAATTCATTCCGGGCAGGTTGAGTAATGGGCATTATTTGAAGGGAACTCCATAATATCCAAAGTTATCAGCTTAATGTTTATATCTCAGTTCAAATATCTGAATATTCAAAACAGAAAACTGATGTTTTAACCATTGTCAGAAAGATCCAGATACTGACGAAACTGATGTTTTACCTATTGTCATAAAGATCCAAATACTGACAAAAGCTCAGTGTTTGACATCAGATGCAGTTGCATCAAACTTGAAATCTAAGTTGTGCTGACTCTTCACATTCGATGCCGCACCCGTGTCCGATTCTATAAAAATACACTAGTTTTGGAGAATCCAACACTCACCTGCTGACGAGCAACATAGCTTGAAATCAATGTGATGTACCATGGCTTAAATAATGGGAGCAGACACTCAAAAGTCTTTTCCAATTTCCTTAAATTTCAAGCTTGATGGACCCTTTATCTCTTTTAAAAGTCTTGGCTACCTCATTGAGAAAGTGAGGTTGCATTTGTTGGACCCTTTATCTCTGTAAAAGAGACGACAAAATGCAGAACAAAGCAGAACAGCTTTCATGATGGCAAATCATATTTTCGTCTTCAAGATTTGAGGGAGAAGATAGGTCAATGTATTAAGCTACCAATATATTAAGTAGATTTCTTTTTCAATGTTTTGGTGCAAATATAAAGATTTCATCTTGATCTGAAGATGCTTCCTCAGCTTCACTGGTCAAAATGATTTAACAAAGAAACAAAATTATTAACAAACAAGCAAAGAGAAGTAACCAAAAACCAAAAGATACTAAGAAAATAGAATAACTTACATCTATCGGAACACCCCTCGTTTTAATCATTACAGGTACTCCCAATCAAAATTTACGGTGGAAATATGAGCAATTTTTGGCTAGTAAGACCCCTCGTCGAATTCAAGACATAGTTTGAGCAATAGACGCTCCACACTGCTCATAAAAATTTTTTCTTTTAGAAAAAAAAGAATTAATAAAAGAACAAAGGGAAGTAAACAAAAACACAAGCTTTTGAGGGAAAAGAATAACTTACATTTGTGAGAGCACCATTTTGTTTTAATAATTAAAGGCATTCGAGATCGACCTCTAAGGTGGAGATATGAGCAATTTCTGACTAGTACTCCCCCTTGTCGAATTCTACTAGTGGTTTGAGCAATGGGCAGTTGCGAATAGATAATTTAGAGAGGGAAGAGTGTTTCCCTATTACTGGAAGGGATTGGAGATTATGGCAATACCCGATGGTCAGCATAGAGAGGGAGGACGGCAGAGCTGTTTTGGGAAGTGATTGGAGTTAATAGCAACTGCTGATAGCTAAACTTTGAAGCGAAGTGAGGTGCCGAAGACCTTCGGTCGGTAGTGAATGATGCTCATGACGGTCGTATAAACTTAGCCTAGAAAGAGAGGAGGGAAGCCCTTGTTCCAGTAGTGACTGAATTTGAGGTAAATCGTAAATCCATTGATATTCAAGAGAGGTGAGGCTTTTGAGAAATTGGCTGCTTAATGTTTTCAGATTACGTATGGTAAGACTTTGAATAGAGCAAGGCAACTCCCAATTCTCACCACCAAAGATCTCTTCGTCACTGCCATTGTGGTAGATCTCCAACTCTCTGAGAGAGGGGAGTCTCTGTAGACGCCACTCCTTTTGGTCATTCACCAGTTTCTCGCAATCACTGATCACAAGGACTTGTAAATTGACGGGCAATCCTCCATCAGGAGTTCCTGCACATGTTCTGACAGCTGCTTCAGCTTCTGGCAATTGTAAATATGCAATAGCATCATCTGAGTCCCACATGCCACCGAAAGTATTTCAATATTCTTACAACAACTAATATTGAGTGTTTCAGTCCCATAAGGAATCAAAAAACTAGTAAGCTTTTGGCATCTCCATATAGAATCACATTCCTCCAGTTTCAGTTTCCAGCAACGACATATCCTTATTGTCTTCAATGTACTCGGCAGAGTGCTAGTAGGCAAGGAGGCAAGAGAGTTGCAACCACTAATATCTAATTCCTCAATCTGCTTCATTCCCTCAAGTTGGGAGGTAAACAGTTCAGCTTCATCAAAAATAACTCCAGCCTTTGGAGAACCATCAACTCCAAACCATTTTAAACTTAAAAGTTGGATGGGTGTCTCAAAATTGAGTTCAGGTCATCTTGAGATTCTCAATTTCGTCAGAGAACAAAGATTCTCAGGCAACTTCCCCATCAACTTGGGGCAATCTTTAATGGAAAGGTCCTGAAGTGCAGGAAACTCTCCGTTCCCTAGTACATGTCACTGCTTCCACTCAGGCATCTTTGCAAATTCAAGCTTCTCAAGAGAGTTAAAAGGCTTTTTGGAGGACGGACTACCATAGAAGTCCTCCGTTATCTCTGTTATGGAATGCATCGCTCTAATGGAAAGGAATTTCAAAGAAGGAAGTTGTCCTAGTGTTCGCAAGGAAAAACAGTCCTTGCAGTTGCTAAAAGACAATTGTACTATCAGCTTAAGAAACGAATGATCAGCTAGCCAATTTGGAAATTGTATTGTGACGTCCCAAAAACCTCATGGGCATGACTGGCTCCCGCTAACAACACTTGTCGGGAGAAACAATTTTCCATACATTCACAATGTATATAGCACTGAGATAAAATGTGTACAACTTCAAATACACGATATAATCATTAAACGCAAAGTAATGATCCAACAAGATGTCGCGTAACAATTTATGAAAACAAAAGTAGTTTAGGTAACAAATCTCTAACCCAAACCCCACACTAGACCATGGAGCATCTAAACAAAGTTACATGAGTTCAGCTTTAGGGCATGCAACCCAACAAAAGGAAATATAAGCTAAAAATAACTAAAGCTGGACAATAGCCTCCACGAACAGTTTGAAGGTTCACCTTACCAACAGAATCCACACGTAAGGATCGTTAGCCACAAGTCTCTCTCTCCGCAAACATATCTGCAGGTATACAAGTAAGGAGTGAGCTATATAAATATGACCCAGTAAGATCCTCGACTTGCTACTTTAAGTACTCCTGAGACAAGTATTACAAAATACAACAACACCAAGAACATATGGTTATTACACACAGGAAGTATATCATAATAAGATGTCCAACGAGACCAAAAATCATTCATCGGAAACTATATATCTCAACATAATTTATACCAAGTACTTATCACCATTTGAAATCAAAGTAATAACCCAACATCAAAGTTTCGGGCCACATACACAATGTGCCAAATATATTTGGAGTATACATAATACTCGGGAAACATACACAATGTCCCATATCATCAAAAAGCATACACAATGCTAAGGAATGCATACACAATGCTCAAAGGAAGCAAACACAATGTCTCAACAAAATTAGGAAGCATACACAGTGCCCCAATCTCACAGTACACAATCATATCACATCAAGAAATAATTTATAAAAGGAGTATTAGTATTCTTAAGCATAAAGTATATGTGTCTGGCCTTGAAGACCGTCGATTCTGCCAAGCACACACTCGTCCCAACACATGGACCAGGCGGATATAAATATATCTTAAAAACAAATTTGAAAAGTAAGCACCCAAAGTTTAAAGTCTCACATACTTCGCAAATGACAAGTTCCTCAACCTTGCAATATGTAGTACACCAACCAAAGAGCCTCCAATGATTTCAATCTAATAAAAACATTACTTAACGATGTCAATTGTTCTAGACGATGTCAAGTCTCAATACTCCTAACCTTCTAGCTTAAAGCTAAACCTTAGTATCTCATACCTTAAGCGATGAATTAAAAATTATCTCTATCCAACCTAATTTCTCAATAATAATCTCATACAAATTAGTTACCTAACCATTTGATCTCATTAGCTATAAACATTATAAGAAATTCTTAAATGTGTATTCAAAACTCCACTAATGCAAAGAATTTGCAAAGTTGTACAACAAGGACTTTTGTTTTCACATTCAGGAAGTTAACATATCTAAAATCAATTAATATCAATACAAAATCAGGAGTCCCACAACATGAATATGATCCCTTTTCTCTCTCTACCCATTGCTCAATCATTACATCATCAAAACAATCATTAACTGTCCTGACCCAAACCGAGGCCCTGGCTGTAACGAGCATCCCAAACCATGAAGGCTCAAACACCCTTCCACATCTGATAATCATGCATAAAATTCATACAATAAAAGAAGATGCAGAATTGTAAATCATTACGGAAACATGGTCATACTCTGATTTTAATTTAACAATAAGGAAAGAGATGTAACAACATCTAGACCACATCTAGTTCAGTCTGCGAAATCTCTACTACATCTGAAAACAACAACTGTCTGAAACTGGGACAAGGCCCCCAATGGTCCTAAACCAAAATAAATAACATAATCTGAAAGACATAGGCCTTTTGGAATAAAGAAGGCTCACCAACTGCACACATCACTGTTGTCTGAAAACTCTACAACTTAGCAGGACTCCTGAACTGAGCTTTTGATCCTGGGGTGGGGGGTCAATACAATTGTACTGGTATGCAGAGCAAATCCAAAATAATAATTTATATTCAACATATAAGAGAGAAATTTAAAATAATTCATAAATAATTATCATATGGTAAAAAATTTCATGGGCATTTTCAAATGACTCTGTAAAATCATCTGAAATCTGTGACACTCTTTGTTTTACTTCTGCGCTAGGTGGTATACCCTACAACTCTGAAATTCCATGGGCTATATGGAATCCGCCATTAACTCGGCGGCCAATCTCCCAACCCAAGTGTGCCGCAAGGGTCGGAGTCTCTGACTCTGCTACGTCACACGGCCGTCGCAGCATAAAATAAATTATCCGGATTGGCAAATCACGATTTTAGGCTAAGAGTAACTTGAACTCAAGCCTTCTTCGATTAACCACCTAAGACTCTTTAAGCCCATTTTTAACTCTTTCAAAAACATGCATTTTCAAAAAACATACTCTGAAAACATATTCTCTTATGGCATACATACTTATGGTATCATCATACCATTGACTTGCAAGTCACATCTCTGAGCCATTATTAGCATATTACACTCTCTGTTTTCAAAACATAAATTCGGGACTACTATATCAATAAATCATTTCAAAGAACTCTTTCTTTAAAACTCATGTAAACACATGTATGCAACTCTCTTTGTCAAACTTTCAATTATGCAAGGTGGCCCTGTCAAAGCTCTTAATCTCATGCAAATCTTTCTCTTTTAACAAAATATATTTACATCAAGAAACTCCCTCTCTTAAATATCTAAATCATGCTCAAATACTATTGTATTTGAGTAAACTATTTTCAAGCCATAAATCATGTATTTCAAATCCTTCACATTAAGATCATAAACTTAAAGTTATCACAAGAGAGGGATTTCATCAGTTGTGCTCTCAAACAATCTTCAATCTAAATTTTCATACGTATACATATACATGTAAATCAATTTAAGGGGGAAAGGCCTAAAGAACAAAACATGTAAATCAATTTAAGGGGGAAAGGCCTAAAGAACAAATCAACAATACAATTAAAAATTCATAATGCATAATAAAGTCATGTATTTTGAAACCCCTTTCTAAAATTCATGCTTGATAATCTTTAAATCATGTTCAGGTGTTTACAAGCCCGTGTAGTTTTAAGGATAAACTCACGTACCTTAAATTAGAAGCTTTTGAATGAACTCTCGCATTAGGGATACGATACGTATGATTGATGGATGCTTCTTGTAGCCCTCGCAATAGGAATTCCGATTCTTGAAGAATTAAGGAAAAGCTATGGTTAAATCTTGAGATATGTTGATTTTTGGGTTGAAACCCTAATGAGTGTTCTTGGTGATTTTGGGAGAAAATAATGTTATTTTGTTGTTTGGGCAGTTTAATCCCGTGTTATGGCTGAATAGGGGATGAAAAATACCACTTTTGCCCTTAAAAATGCAAAAATAGAACCTGGAAATTGTGTGTGTGCGACAGAGCGTGCATTGCATGCTAATCGCACGATGCTACTATCTCAGTCACGAAAATGCCATAACTTTTTGCTCAAGAATCTGATTTTGAAGAAATTGGTATCGTTGGAAAGATAATTCGAAGAGCTTTCAATCGATATATAGTAGGCCCTCGAATAAGTTATATACAAAGATTTATGGTCGATTGAAAGTGACCCAAGTTTCGACGCTCACTCAAACTCGAATGATAGGAAAGCTTTCAACTCGTCCTTGAGTTGGGGGACCTCTATGATCTCAATTCATGCTCAAATAGGTCCACACACTACATAATTGATTAACATGCCAAATTTGTATAGGATTTATGGCTTTTGGATCATCTACGCATAGAAATGATGATTTTCGTTCTAGCCCAAAATGCGGGGTGTTACATTAACTAATCAACAGCTTCCACTTTATCTCGTTAACTCCATTAGGACCAATCTTCCCAAATACTCTTTGTGTGCACAGTTTTCACGCTAAAGAATTAGGAACAAGATGTGTACCTTATAAATATGAAGTTTTGCAAGTGAGTGTTACTGGCTAATAATATTATTCTACGCTGTTGGCTCGCTCTTTTCCAAGAGTAAAGAGACCAATTGCCCTAATTCTTTTCTTTTCTACTCCTTTGAAGAAGTTGCTGAGTTTGAAAACTTAAGAAACTATTTACCCTACCTTTTACTCCCTCATTAGAATGTGCAGCCACAAATATAAGAGGAGAGGGTTTTTGTCTATTGGTGGATTTTTGTCTTTTGGCTTGCCGACTTTAATTATATTAATTAATTAATTAATTAATTAATTAATTAATAATAATAATGGCTAAATTAACCACTTACCCCTCATTAAAATCTGGATTATTACATTATCCCCAACTTAAAATAATGTTCGTCGTCAAATGTGACAAGAGTCATACATGAAATGTCAAATGAGTGGGAAAATCTAACTCACACGGACAAGTGAAAAATAAGATGATCTCTGAACAACCTAGGTAGCT
This sequence comes from Capsicum annuum, assembly GCF_002878395.1. NCBI lineage: Eukaryota > Viridiplantae > Streptophyta > Magnoliopsida > Solanales > Solanaceae > Capsicum > Capsicum annuum. Next base: position 224,697,235 of record NC_061121.1, on the reverse strand, counting down.
CGGGCAAATAATTTGAAAACACACCAACAATTTCTCGAACAGTAAGAACGCTATCAATAATAATATTTTCAGCTCGTGCATCATGAACTGTAGCAATAAAATCCAAATACCCATGATCAATCATTCAACGTGCCCTTACATAAACTATTATCTTTTCTTCAGTCACAAAGTCATACTTTTTCACACTAAAAGTGGGTATAATCTTAGCATAATCAAAGCATAAAAAAAATGTTAATCAGTTCATATCCATAATCACATCAAAGTCAAACCTAGACAAGCAAATCAACCATATGGTATCCCTACGCTAAACAAATATCACACAATATCCATAAACTCTATCCATAATAAAGTGTCCCCCACTTGGGTCATAACCATCTATAGCACAATAAGAGTCTCAACTCTTCTTTCTAAGAAAAAAATAGATGGGGATACAAACAAATATGTAGAGCAAAGATCAATAAGAAAATATCCCTCATGAGAACTAACAATATAATACCTGTGACTACCGCATCAGGTGCCTCTGTATCCTGTCTAGCCATAGCGAAGAATCTCGGTGGTCCACCCCCTATTTGAGAAACCTGCGCACCCTGTCGATTTTTTCCATAAGTACCCTGTGGAGAAGCTTTAACCGACTGAGCTGGGGCTTATGCTCCTGAAACATTCCTTTGCACCTGAGTAGTAGCTTGACTAGTCCCAGAATCTCCCTTAGGACAAAACTTAGAAAAATGTCCTTGCTCACCACAAGTATAGCAAGCCCTATTTGTTCCGTAATAATGATCACTGTGATTTCTACCATAATTGGAACACCATGGATGCTGACTTGACTGATAAGAACTGTTACCCTTCCTCTATATCTATTGTTCACCCTGTCTAGCTTAATAATTGTTTCTCAAAGACTGTCCCACGGACTCTGACTGTGTCGGCCTAGACTACCCATAGTAAAAACTACTATTACCCCCAGATTGAGCACCACTAAATACACCTGAACTACGTGTCTTTTTGTTTTCTCAATTAATCTTTTTTATATCATAATAGGACTCAGAACGGAGAGCAGTGTTAAACACCTTAGAATAGGACCCATTACGCATATCGTGTATAACTGGACCACTATAACGAACCTCAAGTCCATCCACAAATCGTCTTACTTTCTCTGATCTGCAACTAAAGATAGAACATACCTAGACAACTCAATAAACTTAGCTTCATACTCAATGACTATCATGGATCCCTATTGTAACTCATTAAACTGGCATCTCATGTCGTCTTATTTGCTCAAAGGAATAAATCTGTCCAAGAATATAGCTGAAAACTCTAACCAAGTGATCGGTGGTAGCCCTACTTGTCTGTCTCTCAAAATGAAAGTCCACCATGCCTCGGAAGACCCTGAGAATACAAAAGTGGTAAATTCTACACCACGAGTCTCTTTTAATCCCAAGGTAGTAAGTATTTTCTCTCATCGATCTAAAAACTTTTGAGGCTCAATAAAAGATGGTGTAGCATCAAACTCTGGTGGCTTAAGATCCATGAAATTCTTAAGATCTTTGGGTTGCCCTACAGCTGTAATCAAATGATCAACTAGTTGAGGTGCCTGAGAAGTTGCAACATTCAACTGAACTTGTGCTTGCATCTGCAAAGTAGCCTGAGGAGTTAAGAGTTTAACCCTGATTAGGCACCAATGCCTCCAGTACATTCAACATTCTTACCACAACATTGGCAGGCAATGTAATACTAGGTACAGCAACACGCGCTGCAGCTAGAGTATCATGACCAACCTGGTCCTGTACTCGCTCAGGATCCACAACTTGGGGCTGACCCCAACTCTTAACTCCATGCTGAGGATTATCCTGTGCCCTAGTTCAAGGCATGGTTGGATGAGACCCAACTTGACCACCACCACGGGCAGAACCATGTCTAGCACCACATCCAGTAGGTGTGTTAAATCAACTAGCAGAGGAAGAACAACGTCTCTTAACCATCTACGAACAATGTTTAAAGTTTAGACTAAATTCAACTCAAGGTACGAATAATAAATGAAAAAGAAAAACTTCCTAGATGTTTTGCAGCCCTAAGTTCATAAGTATGGGTGTCTACATACCAATAAGCAAGAACCTACTAAGTTCTGCTCCATGACCCGGGACCTACAGCCTAGGCTCTGATACCAATTTGGTCACGTCCCAAAAACCTCATGGGCATGACTGGCTCCCGCTAACAACACTTGTCCGGAGAACCAATTTTCCATACATTCACAATGCATACAACACTGAGATAAAAATATATACAACTTCAAATGCATGAAATAATCATTAAACACAAAGTAATGATCCAACAAGATATCGAGTAACGATTTACAAAAAAAAATAGTAGTTTAGGTAACAAATCTCTAACCCAAACCCCATACTAGACCATGGAGCATCTAAACAAAGTTACATGAGTTCAGCTTTCAGGCATACAACCCAATAAAAAGAAATATAAGCTTAAAATAACTAAAGCTGGATGATAGCCTCCACGAATAGTGCAAAGGTTCACCTTACCAACAGAATCCAAACATAAAGATCGTTAGTTACAAGTTTCTCTCTCCGCAACTGTATCTGCAAGTATGCAAGTAAGGAGTGAGCTATATAAATATAACCCAGTAAGATCTTTGACTTGCTACTTTAAGTACTCCTGGGACAAGTATTAGAAAATACAACAACACCAAGAACATTTAGTGATTACATACGGGAAGTATATTATAAGAAGATGTCCAACGAGACCAACAATCATTCATCGGAAACTATATATCTTAATATAATTTATACCAAGTACTTATCACCATTTGAAATCAAAGTAATTAACCAACACCAGAAATTTTGGGCCACATACACAATGTGCCAAATATATCAGGAGTATACACAATACTCGAGAAACATACACAATGTCCTATATCAAATCAAAAAACATACACAATACTAAGGAAGACATACACAATGCTCAAAGGAAGTATACACAATGCCCCAATGAAATTAGAAAGCATGCACAATGCCTCAATCTCACAGTACACAATCATATCACATCACGAAATAATTTATAAAAGGAGTATTAGTATTCTTAAGCATAAAATATATGTTTCTGGCCTTGAAGACCGTCGATTCTACAAAGCACATGCTCGTCCAACACAAGGACCAGGAAGATATAAATATATCTTGAAAACAAATTTGAAAAGCAAAGCACCCAAAGTTTAAAGTCTCACTTACCTCACTAATGACAAGTTCCTCAATCTTGCAATGTGTAGTACACCAACCAAAGAGCCTCCAATGATTTCAATCTAATAAAAACATTAATTAACGATGTCAATTGTGCTAGACGATGTCAAGTCTCAAAACTCCTAACCTTCTAGTTTAAAGCTAAACCTTAGTATCTCATACCTTAAGCGATGAATTAAAAATTATCTCTATCCAACCTAATTTCTCAATAATAATCTCGTACAAATTAGTTACCTAACCATTTGATCTCATTAGCTACAAACATTATAAGAAAATCTTAAATGCGTATTCAAAACTCCACTAATGCAAAGAATTTGCAAAGTTGTACAACAAGGACTTTTGTTTTCACATTCAGGAAGTTAACATATCTAAAATCAATTAATATCAATACAAAATCACGAGTCCCACAATATGAATATGATCCCTTTTCTCTCTCTACTCATTGCTCATCATTACATCATAAAAAAAAATCATTAACTAATCAATAGCTTCCCTCTATCTCGTTAACTCCATTAGGACCAATCCTCCCAAATACTCTTTGTGTGCATGGTTTTAACACTACAGAATTAGGAACAAGATGCGTACCTTATAAATATGAAGTTTCGCAGGTGAGTGTTACTGGCTGATGTTATTCTACATTGTTAGCTCGCTCTCTTCCAAGAGTAAAGAGATCAATTGCCCTAATTCTTTTCTTTGCTACTCCATTGAAGAAGTTGTTGCTTTTGAAAACTTAAGAAACTGATTACCCTACCTTTTACTCCCTCATTAGAATGTGCAGCCACAAATATAAGAGGAGAGGATTTTTGTCTTTTGGAGGATTTTGGTCTTTTGGCTTGCCCACTTTAATTATATTAATTATTAATAATAATAATGGCTATACTACCCACTTACCCCTCATTAAAATTTGGATTATTACATGTATCCTTGGCACTCTTCCAATTTGACACAACATTTTGAAGATGCAATTTGGGTTAAATCATTGACAAGGTCATGCATTAAGAATTCCTATGTGTTCCCTTGAAAAGGATTTCGGACCCTTTCGAATAATGATCTTGATCTTAACTCGAGAAAGAATTGGTTGCCTAAATCTTGAATTCTTTCATCTCCCCGTGGTACTACAAGACCTTTAGCAATCCACAGATGAATAACTTGTTCTTTCCAAATGGATAATCTTTAGGAAATATTGGACAATAGGAAAAACATGGTTGTAAATGTACGGGAAGGTCGTTGTAGCTCAAAATCAACGTTGTTAATATGTCATTGTTCGACAGGTCCCATATTTCACTTCTCAAAATATTTCTCCACCCTTTAACCTCTGATTCGGAGCGTAACAAGCTAGAGAGTGCCTTCAGAGCTAAGGGTAGTCCTTTGCACTTAGCTGTAATTTTTTTATGACCTCTTCAAGTTTCATATGTTCCATAGGATCCCTGTTTTCTAATGAATGTCGACTGAATAAAGCCCAAGAGGCTTCATCAGACAAAGTCCCCACGTTGATTGCCCCGCTACCCATCATCAAGGCAACACTCTCTTTATGTGTCATCACAATGATCTTACTTCCAATACCTCCTTAAACAAAAATCTTCCTCAAGTCATCTCACTCTTTGTAGTTGTCATTCCACATATCATCTAGAACAATGAGAAACCTTTTTTCCATTTATTTTTTCCTTTAATTTGACTTGTAACCGATTAAGATTATTGTCATCCTTTAAGTCAAATGAGCCAATTTCTTGAAGTAACCCTTTTGTTATTCTGAAAGCATTATATGGCTCAGACACACAAAACCAAGCTTTCAAATTAAAATGGATTTTTGCCTTCTCGTCATTGTAAGCATCTTTAGCAAGTGTTGTCTTTCCCACACCCCCATTCCAACAATAGGAACTAAGTCAGATTTTCTCCATTTGAATCCTCAAACAATAAAAGGTCAATCAAATTCTCTATTTCATTCTCCCTACCAAAGACACCAGATTCATCAACCAAAGAAGTTGAAAATCTTCAAATTTTTTGTTTAGTCTATCCAAAATGCTCCTTTAAGCCAATAAGACCAATTTGCTTTTGTAAATCCACCAACGTTTCAATGGTGTCTTCCAAAATCTCCTTTATGTTAAGAAAAAAATCATCACTCAAGCTCAGGTTGAGGTCACTTACTTGCTGGTTGCTTGTTTCTGCAAGATTTCGAAGTTGACCTTCCATCTTAAGCCTCAAAGCCTCATAGTTGACTTGTTCCATTGAGTTTTCAGCGCCGTCCACAGCATCTCAAAGCTCATTAAGCCACTGGCTCACATGTTGATTTGATGCCTGCTTATTCTCTGCGTCACTTAACACAGCTGGAAGGCCAACCAAAGTCATTTTCAGCTTCTTTAAGAGTTGCGCATCATGCTTATTCTTCTAAAACATCTTGAAAAGATCACCCTGAGGAGCAAGCCTATCAAAGAGAACACCCAAAGTTGAAGAGAGAAATGCACCACCAACTGCTAAGCCAATCTCCATTTCTGAAATCTACAAACAAAAAATGATTTTAAGAGTTTTTGAGAAGATAAATGTTGAATGCTAAAAGTAAAGTTCAAACAAGAGTGATTAGTGAGTCAGGTGCTTTTACCATGGTCTATTATCTTACTTTAATACATGATTTTTGTCTCTTTGTATGTAAAAATTAATACTTTGAAGGTCCCGAAGCACCTTTTGTTTTAAAATTTCATTTTTGAGTTGGTGGGTTTGGTGTTAAATGCTAAAGTGGTCCTTATGTCTAAGCTGTTTGTTTTGTCTGCACGTGCCTTTTTGAGGGATCAAATATATATTGTTTTCAACTATGGGGGTAGTTGGGTTTGGAGCTGGTATATAATTAAAAAAATTTGATTTTTTTTATTATTTTTATATTTCTTGTTTTTGTTATCTTACTATCCTGATGTTATTACTGGTTGTGTTTTCATAAACTGTTACGATTATGCTTTTCGTTGGCTCAAGATGTATTCAGCAAAATATGAGAGAGATGTTGATTGTTGGTATATAAAGAAGCGAGCCTTAGATTCTTGTGACTCATTATTCCGAAACCAAAAGCCAACAAGACGAGCTATCACATCCTGCTGGGTTCGACTGGTGTGAATGAAAAAAAACAAGGAAAAGTCTTGGAGGAAAAGTGTACTCACTTAAGGAAAGTATACTTCTCCCACATTGGTGGGAGAAAGCAACTTTTATGTGTTCTTATTGAGAAACACGCCATCAAGTGGATAGTGAGGCAAGAATCAAGAGGTACCTTGTGCCATCGTTGTCGCTTGACTTTAGCTTCAGATCGATTGAAACATTTTTTTGCACCTCAAAAGAGACACAACCCTTCAAGGAAAAGAAACATTGTTTCAAAAAAAGGGGTGACTCGATGTGATTGTTCATAAAAGACATATTATTCCAAAATGGACAGATATGACTGATCCAAAATGATACACCCTTCCATGAACTATTGCTTCCTTTCTGAAGGGGCATTTGATGGCTATAAATACCTGAATTTTTTTCCTCAGGTAGAACGAAAAAATTCTGCATTAAAAGACTCTTCTACTTTTTAAAAAAAAAAACTCTGTGTGATCATCTACCGTTGAGTGTGTTCAAAGAATAAGAAGGTTTGAGGTACCGCTACATTCTGATTGTGAGTCATTTTATCTTGGGAGGAAAAATTCCGTAACCTCGGATGCTTGAACGAATTAATTTCTTAAGGATACTCCGTGAAATTGGAGGACTTGGTTCTGTTTTCTACTTAATCTTGTTTCTTTTAAATTACATACTTCTTTGATAGTTCTTGATGAACTTGTGTTGAAGGTGTTAAAAACTTCATAGGAGTTCTTGAAACTTACTTGAACAAAAGTTGAAGTGTTTGTGCGAACATATAGATTGTGTACCCGAAACAACACATCCATAGTCCTGATATTCAATCCAACATAAGAATAAATACCACTTGAAGATTCAACAGCTTTTCCTTCTCGACTGGAGCAAAGAGACCTTCAAAACTTTTTCACTTCCCAAATAATCGTTAAGCCTTACCAAAATCTTAACAATGAAAAAAGTAATAACTTTCCTTATAATCTATAACCATAATATACTGCATGTTCTTTTGTGTGTTACATTAAATGTCTTTTTACCGCCTAGAATGATCAAAGCATCACTTGCTTCCACTTGTGACCTTCTACCACCTTGACACCTTAACAGCAAGGAAGTCCCCTATTCCACAAGTAGGTGAAGAGTAGGAGGGCCAGGAACCCCAGTGGGAAACCTTTCGCCGCCCCACATTATTTCTGAATGATTGTACAGAAGAATTCTATCGTACTTCGTGCAGCTATGGTTGCTGATCTTGTAGAGTCTATCCAAATGGTTCAAGCTAGATTGTCCAGATATTGTCAAATTCCACACAAAAGAGAAGCACTTCAATTTACTTACAGTTTGTAGATAGACCACATTCTAGGTGGTTTTCTTTTCAATAGAGAATGTTAGCACGACTTTCCTTTCACCAACTGAGCTAACAACATATTATTGCCAAAAATCCTGATCAAGAAAAATGAAAAACTTGCTAATAGTTGAGGCAATAAGATTCTACACGTTACCAAAGCACAAGGATGGACATGTGCAGCTCTAAATGGCATCCTCCTATCTTAAATAATTAGAGAAGAGGAAAAAAAGAATTATTTGATGAAATTTCAAGCAATACATGAACTGGGCAGGCATATTTGCAACGGTACGTCTATTTTATCTTTAGCTTTTCAAAAAAACAAAATGATTCATATTGTAAAAGATACATACATCTGGGACTGACATAGCAACGTATTGTAAATGATAAAACGGTTTCTGATTTGTTAATATGACATTTTGCATGAGCTTTCCTATAAAAAGTTATTACTGATATTTCCTACCTAAACTAGGTCTTTTTTTCTCACCATGTATAGAAATTTCTGGAGATGCAAGATATTAACTTTTATTTGTCATTTTTCATGCTAATCTGAAGATGCTCTCTCGGCTTCATAGTGGCAATAGACGCTACACGCTGCTCTACAATATTTAACTATATATGTAAAAGAATGAGTAAACAAGCAAAGAGAAAAGCGAAAAACAAGAAAATTATTGAAAAAAAAAAAAAGGAAACGGAAAAACTCACATTTATCAGAGCAGCACTTGTTTTAATCATTGCAAGTACTCCCAACCAATCTCGATGTAGGAAAATATAAGCAATATATAGCAAGTAATCCCCCTTCTCAAATTCTAGACGTAATTCGAGCAACAGGCAGTTGGAAATACATAATTCAGACATGGAAGAGGTCTGATGGTTCTGGAAGCTATTGTAGATTACATTAACGATATATATGCAGCTCAAAGATTGAACAATTCCTACAATGACAATGGATCAAATGCAAAATCAAGCTAATAAGCAAGCAAAGACGAATTCCATGGAATCAACTCTCAAGTTATCTAGACATTAAAAGAACCGAGTATGAAAATTTTCCTTCAAAATTTTTGCTTTCCAAGATTTGATGAAGTCTTATAACAGGGAATAAGCAAAACATATTACCTGATTGTGAAATAAAAATTTCATTTTTTTCGAGCATTTGTGCACTGCTTAGTGATTCTGCAAATTGATTGAACAACTCCTGCAATGATAAACAAGCAAGGAGAAGTTTTCAAAGATAACTGTCAAGTTATCTAGACAGTAAGTTATGTTTTCAATAGCAAGATCTTCATTTTTGGACGAAAAACAAAAAATTACTGAAATGAAAAAACATATTCACTTACATGTAACAACTTTCATAACGGTGAATAATTTTCATTCTGCAATATTTGAGGGAGAACATAGGTTAATAGACAAGAAAAAAGTCTTCACAAGAATATTAATAGTCAAGTAAGATGAACAGTGAGATACATAACAAGAATACATGAATGGCTACTGAGATGAATCTCCAAAGACAATAAACACATATGTGCATGGTAACAGATTACTAGTTCATTAGTGTTAAGCTAAGCTATCAACTTACTGGAGCAAATTATTTCAACTCCTACCAATACAAGATTTTATTTTTCATCACCTTTTTTGTTGCATCTCAAAAAGTTCAAGGACTTGTTTGTCCATAAAATTTGTCAAGTTTTGGCAGAAGTCCTAAGATACCAAAAACTAGAAAAAGGTAGTTGCGGGGCCAAAATCTAGTTTTGGGTTGTTCTGAAATTTAAAAACTTAACCTAAATTTTTTAATTTTATAAAAAGAAAAGTCCATTAATTATAGCTCCAACTATAATTCTATTTATTTAACCCCTCATTAAACGTATTTTTATTAAAGAAATTGGTCGTAGAATATGAAAAAAATTATATTAAAGAACAGCTAGTCACTACCATTGTTATTATTAATTTATTTAGCATCACTAGATCTTCATAACTAGATTAGTGGTAGTAGCTTTAGGAAATATTGTGTTACAATTTTTGAAGAATGAATTATCTAGTCCAAAATTTGTGTCTAACTTCTGGTTATTTTTAATAGTTTTTAGAACTTATGGATATAAATTATGTTTCATGCTTTTTTAAAAAAAAAAAACAAAAGAAAGAGTGAAATTTGTTCCCTAAAAATAACATGTCGAAACATCACCTAGATTTAATTTCACAAAAATACTTGAGAATCCATTGGCTTCAGAAAGGTGATATGCACTTTGCTTTGCCTAAAGATTTAAAAAAGGAAAATAATGAACAAACATGTAACAAGAAGTAAGGGAAAAAAACTAGTGCGGGAAAAAAGTAACTTACATCTGTCAGAGCACAATTTGTTTTAATCATCACATGACTTCGTTATCGGTATATATTTCAGGGATATGAGCAATTTTTGATCAATACTCTCCCTTGTCAAATTCTAGGAGTAGTTTTAGCAATGGGCAGTTGTAAATAGATAGTTTATAGAGGGAGGAGGAATGGGTTGTTTCAAGAAGTGATTGGAGTTGATGGCAATTGCTGATCTTTAGACTTTGAAGCGAAGTGAGGTGCCGAAGACCTTCAGTCGCTAGTGAATGGAGCTCATCATGGTTGGATAAATATAGCTTAGGAAGAGAGGAGGGAAGCCCTTATTTAAGGAGTGACTGAACTTGAGGTAAATTACGAGTCCGTAGAGATTCAAGAGAGGTGAGTTTGTTGAGAACTTGGCTGCTTAATGTTTTTCAGATTGTGTATGGTAAGCCTTTGTATAGAACAAGGCAACTCCGAATTCTGACTGCCAACATCTTTTGGTCACTTCTATTATGGATAATGTACAACTCTCTGAGAGATGGGAACGCCACTCCTTTCGGCCCTTCATCAGTTTCTCGCAATCTCTGATCAAAAGGCATTGTAAATTGAAGGGCAATCTGATACAAGTATTGGATACACAAGTGATCGAGATAGTCAAAGAGATCAAGAGAATCGAGCTTAAGTTAATTTGGAGTTTAATTAGTGGCTAGACTATTTTTACTGTTTCATTACTTACTGTCACAAAATCTGTTATAGTTGTAGCTGTTAGTTACTGTCACGGTAGCATTTCCAATTTTTAGTTAGTTAGAGGTAGTTACTCTCAATGGTGTCTATAAATACTCTCATTTGTACTCTACAGATTCATTAATTGATAATACAAAATTCTCTCTCCTTATGTCTCTCTTCTTCTCTAATTAGCTGAATTCTCAAAATTTTCATCCCTAATCAGCCACAGTTGTTCATCGAGCTTAGCTTCATGAGCTGTAGTTTTCATTTACGTACATCAATTGGTATCAAATCCACTCATCTCTCAGCTCAATCAACTATGGTAGTTCATGAAAAAAACTCAGACAAATCAAATGAGGAAATCGATAGTAAGCTTTCTCAGATTTATGATCAGTTACAGAAATTAATGGAGGGAATATCAAGTATTTATGAAAGAAATGTTCAAGCTGATAAGGAACTTTTTGGAATCAAGAAACCCTGGGATCGTTGATGTCGAAGGAGAAATAAAAGGATCAAGGAAGAGCTGAATCTTCCATCATAAGTTGTCCAGCTGGAATGCAAAATGAAGGTCGCAATAAGCATTTCCATGGAACTGGAAATTATGATAATGGACAAATTTTTAGTCGATTCTCCATATTGGATTTCCCTCATTTTTCTGTTTGTGAATTGTGCACTTGGTTATACAAGGTTGATCAAGTCTTTTCTATGGAGGAAATTCCTTTTGAATGGAGAGTAAATATAGCTTCCATCCATTTAGATGGTGAAGCTATTGCATGGCATAGGTCATATATGAACTCTAGAAATGTTGCTTCTAAAATCTCATGGACTGAGTATGTGTTAGCCCTAAATGAGAGATTTTGGGAGGGACTTGAAGACCCAATGGAGGCTTTGAAAAATTTAAGGCAAACTTGGAGTGTTAGAGAATATCAAGCAGAATTTGATAGGTTACTAACAATAGTTAATCTATCAAATGAGAATGCTATAAACTGTTATTTGGGGGGTAAAGTCGGAGTTAAATAAGGCAGTCAAGATTCAGGCACCCAAGACATTGACCCAAGCTTACAAGATTTCAAGGTTGCAGGAAGGGGTGTTTGAGGCTCAGGCTCAGACCTGGGGTTTTAAGTAGGCTCAAAAGGGGGTTAATGCAATCTTACCAACTCTAAATCAGTTTAGGCCATCTAATTACAAAAAATCTGTAATGACCCGGAAATACACCCTTATCACCACACGGTGCTTACGGTCCCAAAAGACCACAAGCTAATCCATGATGCTGGTACCTGCTGTGAACGCTAAGAAAAACTGATAAAAAAAGATCATATGCGAATTTTAACTGAAAAGCACCATAAGGTTTGAAATCATAGTTCTGATAATATCTATAAAATAGTACTAGCTATACTGATAAAATGACTGATAATAATAACTGAAAACTGACTGACTGTCTGTACTAGTTTGAAAGCCTCTAAACTATCTGACTGTGGAGTTGATGGGACAAGCCCCCTACTAACTCCAACTGACTAAATAACTGAACTACTGACATAATGAATGTAAGATAACTCGTCCTCAAAGGATGAGGACTCACCACGACTGTTGTTGTTGATGCACTGGAAAGTGTAAGTACGATCGAGAATTCGAGTGTTCGAACCTATGATATAAGACATCATAGCGCAAGAAACGAGTATGCGATTAGTACATTGAATTTATTCGTATGTTAAATGAGGTTAGGTTGATATGCATGGGTTCATGTACATGAGTAATAACTGACTGAATGTATAGCATGAGGTACTGAGTAAGAATGCATGTAAACTGTAAAACTGAGAGTGCATGATCAAGCATAAAACAAGTTCTGAAATAGTCTATAAACTGAAATACTGAAATCTGGTAACTGAATAAATGATAAACTATATGCTATGGTCAAGCAAGACTAAATTGAATCCTGAACCAAGTACTAAAACTGAAACTGTGGGAGGTATCATCTAACCTACATGCCCCAGTCTGAGTTGATCGGGGTCTAATCTGTGACCCCAATTGGAAGAGTGCTAGTACCATGCCATGGGTACTAACAATGGTTGTGGAGTCAGTCCTAATATGGTGGTTAACCCTTGAGATTAGTCCTAAATTGGCGGGTGATCCCTAATAGTGTCAGTCCTACACTGGCGGGTGACATCTCATAACCTACGCTGGATGTGTAGTTCTGGAACTTAGGGATTGCTTCTAAGGACCTAATCCTAACTAGCGGGTGAGCCCCCATCCCTAGGTTTGCTCGGTGCTGAATCCTACTCCCAACAGAATGACACTTATTACTGGACTTAACTAACTTAAGTAATTGATCGTGAAGGCTAACTGAGTGGTAATTCTTATGATTTATCTAAAACTATTTTAAAGCTACTAAAACTAAGTAAACAGCTAAATTTTGGGTATTTATAACCCACAAAACTCTATAGCAATAACAATAGGACCACGTGAAAGCTTTGAAACCATAGAAGGAAATCATTGTTCACAATTATTCACTTAAGCATCTCATCAAACACATAGGGACTAAGACTTTAACATGGGGATGTTTTTTTTAAACATGGAAAGATAGCACAATCACATGACCAAATCATAAACTGAGGATTTTATTCTGAAATCGTATGAACATTATATGGAAGTCACAATATTTAAAATATACGATAATGCATTCCACGTGAAATCAATTAAAACCATAACCAAGAAATCAAATTTCCAAGATATAACTAAACATACTTCAAATTTCAACGTGTAAGGACTCTTTCTATCAAAAAGCTCTTGGAAACATAATAAGGAGTCATTATTCAAACTACAAATATTTAGGCATTTCATCAAACACTTGAAATTCATAGACTTGAGCATGATAATAGTGAAAACATGAGATGCTAACATAATTGAAATACTACAAATCATGGATTTAGGGGTTTAACATGTGAATAGCACTATTCAAATGTGTAAGGTTTAATTTCAACAATAATTACTTGTAAATATCATGTAAAATAGAAATTCAGGGAGTTCATGGATAAAGTTCATAATAACATATAAAGATCATTCTTTTAAACTTGAAATTTTGGTTCTTGGAATCCATGGGTGGAAAGGGCCCATAGATGAACATCTAACATACTTAGCTTGAAGAATTCGTGAAGTTCTTAGTGGGTTTCTTGAGAATTAACCTTGAATATTGAAGAGCTAGGGTTTGTTTTTTAGAGGGAGTGTTTTCAATTGGAGAAAATTTTGATATTCAAATAGTAACTTATGCTTTTGGGACCCTAAATCCCGTGTTTTAGATCAGTTGGGTGAATAGAAATGACTGAAATGCCCCTGAAAAAATGTAACTGAAAGATGGAAACCTCAGGGGTGAAATAGAGCATGTGTCGCATACTCTGGAGTGCCAAAATGGAATGTGTGTCGCATGCTACATCGCATGCACCCTCAGGGGTGAAATGGAGCGTGTGTCGCATGCTAATCGCGCGCAACTACTACCTCTCTCACAAAAATAGCTATAATTTTTCGCTCGGGTATCAAATTAAGGCAAAATTGGTATCGTTGAAAAGATGAATCAATTATATACAATTTGGTTAGTCTTGAGCTGCAAAATTATACGCCTATAAAATTTTATACACGTTCAAAGTATGCCCTTGTAGAATCGATTACCAAACTTTGAACGAATCAAAGGATCTTCGCTCCACTTTGTTTTAAGTGATTCTTATGAATATTTTTCACCTAGAAATCACTTCACACACTAGGATAAACATCATGATATGTCTATTCAAAAAAAATTCATGGGATTAGAGTCAACACATGTAAGAATGATGCTTCGAAATCTAGCTCAAAAATACGGGGTATTACATTATCTCTCCCTTAGAATTATTCGTCCTCCAATGAAACTTGTTAAACTAAGAGTACTAAGGAAACTGAGATCATATTCTAAACATGCATGACTAGGAACGTGACTTGGAACATGACTGCATAACTGAGTCTGAGCATAATACATGAACTGGACTGATTTTAAGAATACATGCAATGACATGAGAATGGTTATAAGGCTATGATAGGATGAGAGAGTTCATTTATGAGTAGCCATTAGCTTAAGCTGGATCTGGTTTCATGAAGAAAATATGAGAGATTTAGGACATAAAAACTCAGGGCATTACGACATCTCCCCTGGGGATAGTTAGTCCCCCCGAATGATATTGACTTGGCTAAAATACTAAGAAAAGACTGAGATGATGCACGGGACACTTAAGAACTGAATCATGACTGAATATATGGGATCTGAAATTGAGGCCTGAGGAATAGAGTATCCATGACATGAATTTATCAAAAAAAAAAACAAATCTAAGGATATACATAACAAAATATAAATTTTTGTTGATCATTGAGAGTGTAGCATGAGTACTGGAACTGAGCATACTGTAAAACATGAGTACATGAGTCATGAGCTACATTACCTGAGTTTGGAGTTTCTAAATCTATGGAACATAGTTTTTACTGCTGAGCAAACTGGAACTCCTTATACTAGGGACTATAAGCGTACATGATTCTTTATGATGTGCATGAACATGAACTATAATCATGGAGCTGACATGTAAGGCATGAGTAGATATCATGATGAATGAGAAACCTTGCACTGAGATAAGAATGGGTTGGGCATTATCCTCTCCTACTGCTTTTCTAAACATACTGGCATCACTACTAGAATCTGAGAGCCTGACTTGGTTACTTGTTCTATCATCTCCCCCTTATCTTAAATTCATTATTCTAAGTCCGTGAACCACTTAATCAACAACTCTAAACTGAAATGTAACCACTTTGCTCTAGAGTCTAGGGTAGAATAATGCGCATAAACACTAAACTTGTCTCAAAAGACTATATCCAATAATGTAAGGCCCACTGTTAGTACTTACTTCTGATACACAATTCTTAGCTTTCTATAGCCTCAACAATCATCATACAACTACTTAAACACTAACCAACTTAGAAACTTGATGAGTATCATCATACCATGACTTCACACCAACTAGAGTTTCAACTCTTCTTTTTATTAGCTCAACCCTCAAAGATTCAAGCTTAGATTCTATCATTTAACATGAATATTCTCAACCCCTTAATAAACCACACTAACTTCCTTTATAACCTACTAATATCCCATCTCTATACTTACTCTTCTCCTTAATCTATAAGAATTTCCATTACACTTGGATATCCAACCTCAACATGTTATAGCCCATAATTTAGCTGGTAAGAACATCACCTACTACATTACTAGCCCTATTTAAACATAGCTCTCAAGGATGCTACATAAGCATACCCACACCATAATACTTAGCTCAAATTCTTGCATACACTATTTCAAGCCTACTGATTCACCTTTCATACAACTAGCCCTATGAATACAAAATCTACTAAATTCAGACAACAGTATCCCCACTTTACTGCTGCTAAACTTCTGGGTTCATGTTTCTAATTCTAGGCTGTCTACTGTCATAGGATTTTGGGAAAGAATCTGAAAACATGTCTGACTCCTAAGGACTGAGGTACTATCCCTCCATTTAATGACTTATTCATTGGGAAACTAAAACCAAACGGCTCTATTCTTTAAATCAACTGAAGTAATTTTCTGGGATACTAAAATCGAGCAGTTTTTGTATACCCATCTAGATAGGATAGATTAACCCACTGAGGTAGACACTGAGAAGGGCTCTACGAAGATTTCAGGACTGACATTGAACTCGACAGCTATATAGGGGGTCACCAAAAAAAAGAAGCTCTGGGGTCTAACAAAGCAAAAACATATAAATGAAAAACCTATAATGTACCCATACCCTCATCAGGAGAACTTTCCTGATCATGTTAGGACTGAAGTGCATATAGCTTGTTCTGACGCTGGCCACTGGTTATGCTGAAAGCGGCACCCTGGTGAGTCAGGTGATCGGATGGAACTAGAAGTTGGTTGGACTGACCTTGCTGACCATTCTTTGGGCAATCTCTAACTCTGTGGCCTAGCTTGCCATACCCAAAATACATATCACTGTAGGCTTTACACGTACCCTTATGATTCCTACCACATTCTTTGTAAAGCAGGTTAGTACGAACACTTTTCCCACTACCCTATGACTTAGAGCCTGGTACTTTATCTCAACTGTTATTCTTAAACTTAGGCACTAGCGCACTGGCTGAAGGCAGAGCTGGGGCTGAGAATTTTTGATGGAATTGGGAACGGTTACTACCCCCTAGCCTTGGCTTAAAACTACTTGTTCTGGCTTTCTTATTCTGTCTTTCTTTCTTCCTGCTCTCTCCTACCTCGCCCTGCTGAGCATAAATCAAAATCCTAGATAGGACAACAACCTGCAGATTATTTTGAGCAACTACTGAATAAGCTAAGGTAGTGAATGCAACTCTAAATTCGGCGTGAGATACATGCTTTTTCAGGAAATCTTCCTGAATATGCGGTGGTGCGGGCTGATTCCTATCTCTTCCATCCTTATTCTTTCTGGGAGGTATTTTCTATAATTGGAAAGAAGAGTTGAATTAGACAGAGATTTTAACTTGAGCTCATTCTCATTCACATGATATGAATACTGAAACAAGGGAAAATTTTTCTAAAAATGTTTTGTAGCCTCTTGTCCATAAGTATGGCTCATTTCACACCTATGTACAAGATTCTACTCCACGCGGCTTTCAGACTCCCTAGAACACTTTAAAATATTATGCTCTGATACCAAGTTTGTTATGACCCAAAAATACACCCTGGTTGCCACACAATGCTTATGGTCCAAAAAGACCACAAGTTAACCTATGATACTGGTACCTGCTGTGAACACTAGGTGAAACTGATAACAAAGATCATATGCAGAATTTAACTGAAAAATGCCATAAGGTTTTAAATCATAGTTCTGATAATGTCTGTAAAAACTACGGACTATACTAATAAAATGGATGATAATGACAACTGAAAACTGACTAACTGACTATCTGTACTAGTCTGAAAGTCTCTAAAATGTCTGACTGTGGAGTTGATAGGACAAGCCCCCAACTAACTTCAAATGACTAAATAACTGAACTACTAACATACTGAATATAAGAAAACTTGTCCTCAAAGGATAAGGACTCACCACGACTGCTACTGCTGATGCACTGGAAAGCCTAAGTATGATAAAAAATCTGAGTGTCTGAACCTATGATATAAGACATTATAGCTCAAGAAACGAGTATGCGATCAGTACTTTGAACGTACTGATATGATAAATAAGGTTAGGCTGATATGCATGGGTTCATGTGCATGAGTAATAACTGGCTGAATGTATAGCATGAGGTACTGAGTAAGAATGCAAGTAAACTGTAAAGACTGAGAGTGTATGACCAAGCATAAAACAAGTTCTGAAATAGTCTATAAATTGAAATACTGAAATTTGGTAACTGAATAACTGATAAACTACATGTTATGGTCAAGAAAGACTGAACTGAATCCTTAAATAAGTACTAAAACTAAAATTGTGGGAGGTATCATCTAACCAACATGCCCCAGTCTGAGCTGATCGGGGTCTAACCTGCGACCTCAGTTGGAAGGGTGCTAGTACCGTGTCACGGGTACTAACAATGGTTGTTGAGTCAGTCATGTCATGCCATATTTTAAACCGATTGAAACAGCACACGACATTTGGTGACATTTAATGACTCTTGGATTTTGAAGTTTATTTTTAGAGTCGCCATCTAACTTTTTAGGAAAATTAGGGAAAACCACTTTTATGTACAAAACTTTGTTTTGATCTTTCGAAAATATTTAGAGATTCTGATTAAGGGTTTTGGTTACCCGAGTGGAAGGTGTTAGGCATCCCTCAGAGCCTATCTGAAGATAGTCCTTATGCTTAGTTTAGAAAAATATTAGGAAATTACTTAAAATGATGATAAGAAATGCCTTTTGTTATTTTGAGGGAAGAAAGTTTGAGGTATATATAATTATACCATTATAACGTATATATACATATATATATATACATATATATATATACATATATATATATATACATATATATATACATATATACATATATATATATATATATACATATATATATATAATTTGCGATAAAAATATATGTGTATCAAGGTATAAAAATAGGGAAGAGAAAAAAACTTCTAAAAATAACATGATATTTGTCATAATATGTACCAAATATGAAATTTAATGATTTTTATAAGAATATAATTGGTTAGGAACTTATAAAGTAGAATAAATAGAACTTTTGCGAGGAAATATAGTTTTGGGAATATGAGACAATTTATGCATTAGAATAAGCCGAGGTCTTATTAAATTGTAAAGAAATCTTGTCGCACATTGGCATACCTACATATACTAGTTTAGGTGTACGCGCTTCGCGCGTGTATCTCACTTTAATGAATTCAAATGTTACATTAAATAGGATATTTGTTTAAATAATATTCATGAATACAATAATTAAATTCAATATATTTTGAGTATATAAAGATGGATAATTTATTTATTAAACCTAACATTTACAAAAAATATTTCTAAAAGTCAATCTACATTCATCTACCACCTGTAAACTGCAATAAAATAATTTAATGATAGAGATATTAAAACAATACAATTAAATCTAATATTTATGCACAAAAATTTTCTCAAAGCCGTCCGACCTGTATACTATAACAAAATAATACGATAATAGCGATATCAAAATAATACAACTAAACCTAACCTTTACATAAAAAAATTTCTCAAACCAGAGATATTAAAATAAATCAATTAAACCTAACCTTTACCTAAATAAATTTCTCAAAGCCGATCAACATTTATCCACCGTCTGTAAATTACAACAAAATAGTATGATAAAAGAGATATCAAAACAATACAATTAAACTTAAAGTTTACTCACAAAAAATTCCTCAAAGGCAATCGACATTCATCTACGAACTATAAACTACCACAAAATAATAAACTAATAGAGATACTAAGACAATACAATTAAACTTAACATTTACCTAAAAAAAATCCTCAAAGTTGATCGACATTCATCCAACATCTGTAAATTAAAATAAAATAATAAAATAATAAAGATATCAAAACAATACAATTAAACTTAACTTTTACAAAAGAAATTCTTCAAAGCCAACTGACATTCATCTACGACCTGTAAACTAAAACAAAACAATACAATAATGATCAGAAAGCTTCGATTTTGATGAAAATAATTCTTATCTGAGCAAAAAATTTTGACCCAAAAGAATGACTTGAATGAAAAAAAAAAAAAGATACATATATACACACACGTTGAATTTTATAAAATTGACAAAAATAGTGAAGAAGTTGAGGGTTAGAAAATCAAGATTCCATCAATCTAGATCTGCAATTGAATCAATTTAGATGAGCATCAATCATATTCTCGCAATAGGCAAGAAAAATAAACCTTAATTGATCAAAGTAGAACCGCAAATTTAAAAATTCGAGAGATCATCAAATTGACAAAATACTCCATAAAAACATATATAATTCAATGAATATAAATATTAACATGACATACTTACAACAACGTCAAGATGCATATAAGAAAGCATCAACCTCAACTTCCGTGACAAAGAAAAAACAAAAAAAACATAAATAAATATGAAATAGACCATATAAATATTGAGAATTATATTAATTAACTTGGAAAAAAAAAAAGAGGTAATAAAGATGCAAATTGAATCCAAATATTAATTGTCCATGGACGAATTTATCTTTACCATATGTAACAATTCATAGAATAATTCATAAGGAAAAAAAAAAAGGTCTAACTTACAAATTCAAGAGGTATGTATCTTATTTCGTATATTTATAGAAGTATTTTTTTAATAGAGTCCTATTTTAAGAGTATTTTTCTAGTTGAACGGTAGAAAGAAAAATATTAATAAATATTTAGAATTCCCATATATTTTAGGAGGTTTAGTTAATAAAATAAAAAATAATTAACTAATAAATTAAAGAAATTAATGAAAAGATAGTTTTGTATAAAGAAGAGTCTTTTAATGAAGGGCAAAAAGTTCAAATCACTTTTATAAGGGTCTTCACACTTTTAATATATAGATATAGATATAAATATAGATATAAATTATAGATATAAATATAGATTATAGATAAGAATTATTTGAGAAAAATAGGCATATTGTGTACTTTTGCATGTTGGACAATAAATTAATAAATAATGTGAATTTGGTTAGAGTTTCAAAATGATTCACTCTTGTTCATCTCCTTTGAATTCCAAAAAGAAGTATAACATGTTCATGCGAATTGCATCTTTCAGTGAGTTCAAGCTCTTAATTCATACAATTTTAGAGCATGTCTCAATTCAAATTATGAGCATATTATTGAGACGAAACAACATAGCGTAATCATAGCCTTCTTCGGAGTAATATCACATTTTCAATCCTTTAATATAATCTAATCATCAAACTTAACTTCAACCTTTTTCTTAATTTCATCTGCATAAAAATAAAACATTCGATAAGTCAAAGAATTCAAATATTAGATTGGGACATACATCAAATAGATCACTGAAAATTGTCTCTAATATCCTATAAAGCACAATTTGAAGTCGTCTTAAGTAAAAAAGAAAAAGACAAGTACAATGACAATTATGATTGCTTAGATGGTAAATAAATAACCTTCACATGTAAACTTAAATATATAAGTGATCAAACATAATATTATGTAGGCATAAAAAGTAAAGAGAAAAGTCATAAAAAAAACCCTAAACGTATCCGCTCAACTCACTTTAGCAGTTAAACTTAACTTCCGTTTATTTATCTTCCTTAATAACTTTAAAGTGGATTAAATTCACCTTCAAAATCGCAATCCCACTCTCACTACGGAGAATGCACTACAGTCGCGCCATGTCAGTACCAAATCAGTGTTACGTCATTGCCATATAAGAAAATAGAATTTAAAAATAATAATAATACCACACACATATTATTTTTATATATTTAAAAAAATAAAAAATATATATTTACCATTTTTATATATATAAAGTATATATATTTTTTTAAAAGAAAAAAAATATATATATATAGTAAAATAAAAAATAAAAAAAGAAAATTCCTTTCTTCTTCACACACCCCACCCCACCCCCCCATTCTCCCTATCACACCCCCCTCCCCCCCCGCTCTTCCCCCCCCCCCCCCCCCTCCCGCGCCCTTTCTTTCTCCCCTTCCAATTCCCACCCCTGCAATGCCTCTTAGTTTTCATTTTGTCCATTAACACCATTAGAGAACAACCATGAACACACCAATTTAAAGTTTTTCCACATTATTTCAACCTTCACTTCAAAATACTTGCAAATTCAATTTATTATTATGCAAATTGGGAAAAAAAATAAACTAAAAATGAAATTTTTTTGCAAGAATTAGATGAAAATTGTTTAATCTTACAAAAATTTTACTTTGTTTTCAGCTTTGTGTTTGTTGGTAGAGTTTTTTTTTGAAATATATATTGAAGGAAGACTTTGAAAGCTGAAGAAAAGGTGTAAGATAATTGATGATGATGGTGGGGAGGGGTGGGGAGGGGGTGATGGGAATGGGGTGGGTAAAAGAAGAAGATGAAGTGGGTTCTTGATTTTGTTTTAATTATATATATATATTTAATTATATATATATATATATATATATATTGGGGTGAATTTAATTCACTTTAAAGTTATTAAGAGGGGTAAATAAACGGAAGTTAAGGTTAAGTGTTAAAGTGAGTTGAGCAGACAAGTTAGGGGGATTTTTATGAATTTTCTCAAAAATAAAAGAAAATAAAAAAACAAATACAATGAATAGATTGGGTTGTGGAAGACCACAAAAAATCTTTATAAAATGTAATGAAAACCCAATTAATTCAAATAGCTATATTAGCACAATCTACATAGAAACATCAATAATGATGCTCACAAGTCAATATAATAGTGACTAAGAATGTAGAAGGAAAGAATGCAGGAAGCACACACAACTTTATGGATGTCCATAGCATAAAGTCAGCACGACAAGGGATGTTGCTTGCTTTAATAGAAGCAAAACACACAAAAATCAAACGAATTGAAAATAATCTTCCTTCAGGGCACGTCATAGCGAAAATTAACAATTACAAGTATTAATAAATCAAATGATAAATAAAACTATAACAAAAAAAATAACATTTAATATAGTTTGATCAAGTGAACTTGCTTATTGAAAAACTAATATTGAAAACACAAATTAATTAACAGAATAATCTCCTCTTAAAAAAAACTCTTTAATAACAATGTTGTAAATGTTATTCTTTCTCTTTATCGGACGAAGATAATCAACTACCATCAACTTGAATACATACAAACAACATAGCTTTGAAGTGTTGATATCTGAGAACTGATCAAATCACGAGTAAAAAGAAAGAGAAGTAGACGAACAATTTATCAAATTAAGCTACACAAATTAGCGACAAACGTAGACGGAATATATAGTAATGAATGTATAGAGAGTTTGATTTTCTCTCATAAATATGATTCTTACTATATAATTACACTAAAATCGAAACCAACGTCAAAGTAGGTCTCACTTTTATTGGATTCTACAATCAATGTAATACTTTGTGTTAAGTAAAAAATAAGTAAAAAAAAAAAATATAAGTAATATATTATTTGATTTGAAAGTCCTATAGATTCGGAGAATAATTTAATGAGTAAAAAAATATTTTGTATATTGCCTTTTAATGAGAGGCAACTTCAAATCACTTTTCTAATATTCTTTACATTTTAAATATCTTGTAAATATAGATGTAGACGTAGATGCAGATATATTGGGTTTTAAATTTCTTATTTGCATGTTTAGGTTTAAATATTTTTAACACCTATGCAATTATATATTAAATAAATAGCAACACAATTGGTACAAAAAGAAAGACTCCAACTTAACTTTAGAGGAAAGAAGATGCACCGGAAGTTTTGGCACTATTACCTTAAAAACAGATTAAGTAGGTTTATTTTTCCTTTTTTTTATCACATCTATTTTAAATGGAAAGGTTATTTTACCAATTATATTAGACATTGCAAAAAATATTTTTGAATTTTTTTTGTACCAAGCCTATTTTATTGGGAAATATTTTTACTATAGTAATATTTAATATCATAAAATAATAAAAAAAAATGAAAAGACTATTTTGTCTATTGCAAAGACTTTTAATAAAGGACAAAATGTTCAAATCACTGTTCTAAGGGTCTTCACATTTTTAATATTATATATATATATATATAGATTTGTTTTATTCTTTATTATTTTATTTTATTTTATTTCATTATATTTCTTTTTTGAATTAAAAGCACAAGTAATAGATAAAAATTTCACGATTAAAAGTGGTTTCAAATAAATTTTCTAAGTAATAGAGGAAATTAAGAAGATAACAATTGAAGGTGCAGTAAATATTATGACAAGATATAAAATGTATATGTGTAGTTAAATTGGGTATAGATAATAGGTAAATAAATGATTATAATAGCGGAAAAATATACCTCATGTATAATAGTGTAAATGTATATACCTCGTGATTTTCACGCCTCTTTGAAATCCTGAGAAAACTCGAAGCAAATATTGAAAATAAAGAGTAGGATAGAACATTAATATTATTTAATAAGTTAAGATAATTGATTTCAAACGTCTAAATTTCAACTGACTTATTTCTGTCTAAGTTACGTTGAAATTTTATTTTATTATTTTATTTATTTATTTATTTTAAAACGTGGATGATTGTTATGCTAATCTTATTTTAAAACATTTGTAATGAATTTTCAACAATTAGTCGAGTATAAAATGCATTTTTACCTAGTAAGAATCACGTGTTGTTTGCGAAAATTGCGAGGTTAAAGCTATGTGACGGATCAACATGTAATATGGCAACATAAACATCAAGTAAAACTATCTTAAACAAAATAGATAACAAGAGTTAGCCATAAAAAAAAAAAACACTCAATATGACTAAGGTATAAATTAAATCTAATGAAGATAAAGAATATTAGACTCCGTTAGGAGCTTAGGCTCCTAATTTTGCGAAACTCCAAGGCTCTGTGATCCTAACTGCGGTTGATTGACCCGATGCTTGGGTCAAAAAATGTGTTTCATTACGGAACTTCAACTCCCGGATTTACATGAAACAATGAAAGGATGAGGATTAGTACAATCTTAATTCTAAGCAAATAGTTAAAAAAAAAAAAAAAAAAACTAAACACGAGTAATGACACATAAAAAAGACATGGAAAGGTGCGTAAAATTGCTTTGATTATTATTTAGAAGAAAAGAGAAATCTGACCATGATTTTAAACGCACATTTATTAACAACAAAATTTCCTAGGCATACATCAATATCACTACACAGAATTCCGCTTAGTTGCAATCAATTAATAAAAGATGGTTTCTTTATTTTACTTACAAGGGTACCAAAGCACTTACGCTGAAATTTAATATGCAGGTTACCATTTTAATTCAGCAAGTTACACTACATGAAAAGGATCACCCTTTTTACGGCCAAGCTTCACAATTTCCACAATCCTATTTAATCATATATCAACACATAAATGACATATATATTTTCCACACAGACACAATCACGGTATGTAAAAGAACATGATCTCGACACACAAAAATAAACCCAGAGTATGTATGTATACGCACCATTTGGTTACTCACATGAAAAATTTACTTCTTTCTTCACCTCTATTGCTTAAAAACGGCATCAAGAAAGTTCGCAATAGATCAGAAATTTTAATATACATGAATTCAGTGGCATGTCATCCTTCAAAAGACTACATGTTTCTGTTGGAACATACCAATCACACAACCCCTTTAATCATGCATCGATATTATACAAAAACATACGTAATCGTCCTAACACAAATGACAAAAATTGACAAAAAAATACACAACTTTTTGTTGGGCAGCAAGTCTGGGGTTTGACATCGAGATTTCCGTGAAGAACTCGGGCTCCGTTAACTCAAATTTCAACCAAAAACAGAATGCAAACCACAATTCCTGCTACTTACTTTTGAAATTTTTCTTTTAATGATTCACAGGTCCTTTCCTTCAACCTGTATTTGCAAAATATTCAAACTTCTAAGTAAGAACAAACTTTCTCTTTTCGAACCCTTTTTCTTTTTCTTCTCACAGATGGCAGAACTCAAAATTTCGCACGAATTTTTTGCTTTTCTCTCGGATCTTTTTCTTTCTTTTTTCTCGAGTATTTTCCACTTCTTTTGTTTTTTTCTCTTTTTTTCGTTCCTTCACCTCTTTTTGTTTCATTTCTCCCACCTCTGAAGACTAAGCTCTTTCTCTCTGAATTTTCTCACCAATTTCTTCCTGTTTTATTTTTCCAAACTCTCCCCTCCATAGAAACGAAAGACCAATATTTATAGGCACAAATCCAGACTTGAAGTTCGGATTTGAAACCTCATAAATAAAAAAGGGGAAGAAGGAGGAAATTTGAATTTCTCAGACGAATCCCTCCATACCTCAGCTTTTCTAGTCCATTAATGGCGGATTCAAAATGAAAAAAAAATTATTGCATCGTTTTGGGACTGTGCTTGAAGGATTCGTGGGCTTGGAGGGTCTCTTTTGGTCAGATTCTTGCAGGTGGTGGCCAGCTATAGAGGGAGGTTGGGTTTCCATTTTGGTGGAGATGGAAGAGAGGCGGAGGGAGAGAGGAGGAGAGCGGGTCAGCCGTTGTTGTTGTTTTGGGTAATTGGAAAGAGACGGTACTCTGGCTTTTGGGAAAAGAGAAGGCAAGCGTATTTGCTTTTTGGCAGACGGGTGAACTATTTCAATTCATGCATTGGTCTTGACAAATTTGATGAATTTTGATCCGTCCGATCTGACAGTCATAAAAATAGTACTTAAAAATAAATAATAATAAAAAATAAAAATATTTATATATATGTATATGTAAATAAATATATGAAAAGAATTGATTTAAAATTAATCCGGATCTAATTTTAAAAGAAAAGAGAATATAAATACGTAAGAAATAAGTAAATATTAGATAAATAAAATATATTATGCGCACATATATGCAAATATATAATGATGACTGAAACTTTCGGGATCCTCGATCTGTGAAATCGTCGGATTGGACTAAATTGTGCTGGTTGAGTATTTTGGTGTTTTTGATGATGTGACAGTGTCTGTTGGCGAATATCACCTGTGGTGGATTGATGAAGTAGACATAGATATTGAACTGGGTTTGGGAATAATTTTTGGGCCTCTTGTTTGAAATATAAAAATAAAGAATTGGGTTCAGGTGAAATAAATTAAAAAATTGTATTATTGTTGGCCTAGATACTCTTTTCTGCTAAAATTAATTTTATCGATTTTTCCTGTTACCCTAAAACTATTTTAGTACATGCGTACTTCAATTACAAACATAATTTGTATACGCGTTCAATTTGATATCTTTTGCGATTTAATATTAACAATATATATGTATGTGTGTAAAAATAATAAAATATATGCAAAAAATAAGAATAAAATATAAAATATTTATTTTATATAACAATATATAAAATATCGCCTAAAAAATAAAAATTAGAAAAAACATGAATGTGATTATCAAAAGATATTTTATAATTTTGATGTTAAAATATTTAATTATATTTAATTAAAATATTTTATAATATGGTAGAAAAATAGATTCATTTTATTATTTAAAAATTTGTAGAAATAGAGATAAAAATATGAATCTTATTTCCAACTTAATTTTTAAAAATTATTTCGAACCAAGAAGTATCGAAAAAGTAACTAAAGGAAAAGGGCGAGCTAAAAGTGGGTGTTAACAAGTCCTAATCTGGCGGGTGACCCCTGAGATCATTCCTAAACTGTTGGGTGATCCCTAAGAGTGCCAGTCCTAAATTGGCGGGTGACATCTCATAACCTACGCTGGTTATGTAGTTCTGGAACTTAGGAATTGCTTCTAAGGACCCAGTCCTAACTGGCGGGTGAGCCCCATCCCTAGGTTCGTTCGGTGATGAATCCTACTCGTAAATGAATGACACTAATTACTGGACTTAACTAACTTTACTGGACAAGTAAATGATTATGAAGGCTAACTGAGTGGTAATGCTCATAATTTATCTGAAACTATTCTGAAGCTGCTGAACCTAAGTAAACAACTAAATTTCGGGTATTCATAACCCCCAGGACTTGATAGTAATAACAATAGGATCACGTGAAAGCTTTGATACCATGAAAGGAAATCATTGTTCATAATTATTCACTTAAGCATCTCATCAAACACACAGGGACTAAGACTTTAACGTGGGAATGCTTTTTTAAAACATGAAAAGATAGCACAATCAGATGATCAAATCATAAACTGAGGATTTTATTCTGAATTTGTATGAACATGATATGGAAGTCACAATATTTAAAACATACTATAATGCATTCCACGTGAAATCAATTGAAAGAATAACTTGAAAATCGAATTACCAAGATATAGCTAAACATACTTCAACTTTCAACATGTAAGGACTCTTTCTATCAAAAAGCTCTTGAAAATATAACAAGGATTCATTATTCAAACCTCAAACATTTAGGCATTTCATCAAACACTTGAAATTCATAGACTCGATCATGAGAATAGTGAAAACATGAGATGCTAACATAATTGAAATACTACAAATCATGGATTCAGGGATTTAACATGTGAATAACACTATTCAAACGTATAAGGTTTAATTTCAACAACAATTGCTTGTAAATATCATGTAAAATCAAAATTCATGGGAGTTCATGGATAAAGTTCATAATACATCTAAAGATCATTCTTTTAAACTTGAAATTTGGGTTCTTGGACTCCATGAGTGGAAAGGGACCATGGATAAACATCTAACATACCTTGCTTGAAGAATTCATGAAGTTCTTGTTGAGTTTTTGAGGATTAGCCTTAAATGTTAAAAATCTAGGGTTTGTTCTTGTGAGGGAATGCTTTCAATTGAGGAAAATTTTGAGAATGAAATAGTAACTTATGCTTTTGGGACCCTAAATCCCGTGTTTTAGATCAATTGGGTGAAGGGAAAGGACTGAAATGCCCCTAGAAAAATGTGACTGAAAGCTGGAAACCTCAGGGTGAAATAAAGTGTGTGTCGCATGCTTTAGGGCATCAAAATGGAGCGTGCACCACATCTACATTGCATCCTCCCTCAGGATTGAAATAGAGCGTGCATCGCATGCTAATCGCATGCAGCTACTACCTCTCTCATAAAAATGGCTATAACTTTTCACTCGAACATTAGATTAAGGTGAAATTGGTATCATTGGAAAGATGACTCAATTATCTACAATTTGGTGGATCTTGAGATGCAAATTTCTACATCGATAAAAATTACCAAACTTTAGACGAATCAAAGGATATTAGCTCAATTTTATTCTAAGTGATTCCTATGAATATTTTTCACCTAGAAATCACTTCACACACTAGGATAAAGATCATCATATGTCTATTCAAATGAAATTCATGGGATTAGAGTTAACACACATAAGAACAACGAATCAAAATCTAGCCCCAAAATATGGGGTGTTATAAAACCTCTACATATCATCATTAATGTAGATAAACCTAACAAGTATATAGGGCTCACTACTCCTGAAATGGATTCAAAAGGGGATAAAGGTATGTGTTTCTGTAATGAGAAGTATGTGGTTGGACATAATTGTAGGGCCAACAAATAGTTGTTTATAGTAGCATTGATGGATGAGAATATTTCTAATAAATATGAAGGGCCTGTATTTATAGAAGAAGGTTTTGACATTTCTCTAGGTAGGAAGGAATTGATGGCTATCTCATTACAAGCTTTCACTGGGGTTGTTGGATATCATACAATTAGGGTCACTGGTTATCATGAAAAAAAGACCTTTACAAGTCCTAATTGACACTAGAAGTACCCATAACTTCATTGACCAAGAGGTGGCCAAAAAGTTGGGTTGTAGTCCCAGTACATAGCTGTACAATTTGTTAGTGTGGCTAATAGTAGAAAAGTGCAAACTGCATCTGTTTGCAAGAAACTACAGTAGTTATTACAAGGCACAACATTCTCTTATAACTTTTTATTTTTACCCTTGGGTAATATGGATATTGTTTTGGGGGTGCAATGGTTAAGTACCCTTTGTAGGATTATATTTGATTTTAAGAACAGGACAATAGAATTTATGTATCAGGGGAAAAGGAATGTGTTGAGAGGTGCTACTAATCAGCCTAAGTCCTCTAAGGCCAGCTCCTTGATCAAGAAGATGAAATATGAGGCCAACTACTACATGATGGAGGTGGTTGATACTATAATATAAAAGATATATTGTCACAACATATAGGCTACACAAGGTATAGACCTACATTCTGTATTATCTGTATTAGTGCAGCAGTTTTCTATTATCTTTCAGCCACCTACTACATTACCCTAACATAGAGGATCATTAATCATAAGATACCACTTATTGAGTCTACAAATCCAGCAAATAAAAGAACCTATAGATACCCTGGTGTGAAGAAA
Source organism: Capsicum annuum (assembly GCF_002878395.1). NCBI lineage: Eukaryota > Viridiplantae > Streptophyta > Magnoliopsida > Solanales > Solanaceae > Capsicum > Capsicum annuum. The sequence continues at coordinate 224,666,987 of NC_061121.1, read as the reverse complement.
TATATCATAGAGAAACTGGTTCAGGAAATGTTAGATCAAGGTGTAATTTAACGCAACTCTAGTCCTTATGCTTCTCATGTTGTGTTGGTGGTAAAAAAGATGATATCTGGAGGTTATGTGTTGACTACAGGGAATAAAAAGTAGCTGATTATCAAAGATAAATTTACCATCATTAAAGATTTGTTAGATGAATTACATGGAGCGTCTATGTTCTCTAAGATAGACCTTAGATCTTGTTACCACTAACAAAGAATGATTGAGAGTGATACTCTTAAAATAACTTTCAAAACTTATAACGGTCACTATGAGTTCTTGGTTATGCCGTTTGCCCTGAAAAATGCATCATCCTTATTCCAAAGCTTGATGAATTTTTCCTTCAAACCATTACTAAGGAAATCAGTATTAGTCTTCTTTGATGATATTTTAATCTTTAGTAATTCTATGTTTGTTCATATTGCTGATGTTAAGGTGGTGTTTGAAATTATGGTTAAGCATCAATTATATGCCAAAATGGCTAAGTATGCATTTGGGGTATCTAAATTTGAGTATTTAGGCCATGCAATTAGTGCACAAGGTGTTTTTACTAATCCAAAGAAAATACTACTGCCACTTCCTGTCAATCTTAAGTAGTTAAGAGGATTTATTGGTCTTACTGGCTACTACAGAAGATTCATAAAGGAGTTTGGTGCTATTTGTAGGCCCTTACATGATCTACTCAAGAAAGAGGGGTTCTTATGGAATAGAACTGCTACTAAAACTTTTGAAAAACTCAAACAGACATTGATTTTTGCTCTTGTTTTAGTTATTCCTAATTATAATCAGACCTTTGTGGTGGATACAAATTCTAGTGTCAAGGGTAAAGGGGTTGTATTAAAGCAAGAAGGGTATCCAATTGCTTATATAAGCAAGTCCTTGGCACCCAAAACTAAAGTTATGAGTGTTTATGGTAGAGAGTTTTTAGTACTCCTTTTTGCTATTTCAAAATGGTCTCATCACTTATTAGGAAGGCATTTTATTGTCAAAATCGATAAAAAAGCTCTCAAGTATCTATTGAATCAATACATTCATACTGATTTCCAAGTGGCCTGTATCTCTAAGCTCATGATATTTGATTTTGCCATTGAACACAAGAAAAGGGTGGAAAGTAAAGTTGTTGGTGCCTTTTCCAGGAATCCTAGTACTGTGTTACTGGCCATTTCTATCTTAGGTCCTCATGGTTCACTCTTGGTTCAAATTAAAAGATATTGGATTACTAATCAACACCTGCAAGCTATTATTGGTAAGTTTTGGACTTCACCTTATAGATATTTTACTTGGTTTCATAACCAGTTGATATGGAAGGACAGGCTAGTAGTTGGTAATGATGCTCAGCTAAGAAGGTCCATTATTGCTCTTTGGCATAAATCTACCCAAGGAGGACATTCTGGCATGGATGCCACTATTAAAAGACTACAATCACTATTTTATTAGAAATCACTAGAGCAAGACACTAGAGATTTTATTAACAAATGTGACATTTGTCAAAGGCATAAGTATGATGTTGTTGCTAGTCCATGTCTTTTACAACCTTTGCCAGTACCTGATGGTGCTTGGATAGACATTTGTTTGGATTTCATTGAGGGTTTGCCTAAATCTAATGGTAAGGAAGAAATACTGGTGGTAGTGGATAGATTGAGAAAGTATGGGCATTTCTTGGCCTTGTCTCACCTTTATACATCCCAATTAGTGGCTTAATGTTTCCTTGACAATGTTTTTAAGTTGCACGGCATGCCTCACATTAACTAGTGATAGGGATCCCATCTTCCTTAGGAATTTCTGGCAAGAATTATTTAATTTGCAAGGTGTTCAGCTACAGAAATCCACTGCATACCATCCATAAATTAATGGACAAAGAGAGGTGTTGAATAGAACATTGTAAACTTACTTAAGGTGTAAACTTACTTATGGTGTTTTGAGTCTGAGTTGTAACATAGATTTACTACATTCCATCCTTGAGGACAAGGTATTGCTTCAACAAGGAGGTATTGATATAATATTTAGAAGAATGTTCTATCTTCTCCATTCTTGAGGTCAAGAATGTTCTTTATTGAGGGGTATTGATACATGTATTGGATATACAAGTAATCGAGATAGTCAAAGAGATCAAGAGAATCGAGCTTGAGTTTATTTGGAGTTTAATTAGTGGCTAGACTATTTTTACTATTTCATTACTTACTGTCACAAATTCTGCTATAGTTGTAGCTGTCAGTTACAATCACATTAGTATTTCCAATTAGTAGTTAGTTAATTATAGGTATTTACTCTTAATGGTGTCTATAAATACCCTCATTTGTACTCTGCAGATTCATTGATTGATAATACAAAATTCTCTCTTCTTAAATCTCTCTTCTTCTCTAATTAGCTGAATTTTTGAAAGCTTCATCCCTAATCATCCATAGTTGTTTATCGAGTGAAACATCCTAGGTTTTGACCCTTAGAAAATTTCCTCGTCTTCCATTTTATGGATCCAATACGACTCATGGGTATGAGCCGTATGTTGGGGTATGAGTGGTATGGTCCTATCGTATGCTAACCAGTGTTAGTTGGTGGGATGGTTTGGGTCACTGAAATGAGTACGACTTAGGGATATGAATTGCAAGGGCTTGGTATGAGTCATATCAAGGACGTATGGTGGGTAGTGTTTGATCCTCCTGGTATTTCATTTTTCTAGGGATATGGGTCATGGGTACGGATCGTATGTTATGGTCATGACTTGGTTAGATTAGTCATATACTGGATAGTTTCTAATCCAAGGTTAAGTCTTAGATACGAGTGGTGGGTTCCGACCGTATTAGGAGGGTATGACTCGTATGGTCAGTCGTGTCCCTGTAACGGGATAGTTATGGGACTTAAGTGGGGGTACTCTGGACATTTCCCTACTTACACTAACTTGGACCCATGACTACTAATATACTTAGAAGGTTATTTACCCTATTATTTTATTCATAAACACTTAGAAACTATTCTAAAACATCTAATAATTATCTCAAAAGCTTTTGTGGCAAGAAGGCTAGGGTTTCATCTTGAGAATTGGTTGGGGGCTTGCTTTGGTGATTTATTTTTGTTAATTCTTTGGTGTAAGGCATGAATCTCTTCCTCATTGTAATTTCAACTAAAATCAAGGTTTATATGATTGATTTCATGGCTTTACTATTTCATAATTATGGTTTTCCACTATTATTTGGATATTTTGATGTTAAATGCTTGGTTATGGTTTTCTATGGTTTTAATTATGCTTTTATGCATTGATGGTGGTTTTGGACAATTGGATTGCATGGTAACGGTTCAATGGTCTTTGAAATTTGTTTTGGTTATATTATACCCCCCAAAGTGTTTGATAAAATGCTTATAAAGATATATTCATTGCATTGACTTCTTTTAATGGAACTCTTGCATGTTTTAAACTTGGTAAAGGAACTATACATGGTTTAAATGGTTTGAAAATACTAAAGGATAAATGGTTATACTTGTGGAGAACATAGAAGTCTTCCAATTGATTTAATATGGTATATGGAAGGGCACTTGAAAGTCCTCTTAACCTAAATGGTTTGGCTATGGATATTACTTGCAAGTAATGAGGTGGTATGATGATACCACTAAATTGTCCTTGGTTAATAAATAGATAATTGTTTGGTTATTTGGAAATTGCTTTTAATTGGGCATTAATGGTGGGGTGTGTAGCAAAACTGTGGAAGGTGGCAGTCGCCGGGGGGACAAAAATTGGAATCTCGTATTTGCCGATATGAGGATTGGTCTTAGTAGACTGTGTGCATGATGTCACACTATTGGGGGATGTACTAGTCATCCCATAAGATACTTTCCTAGTTATGTGGCTACATTCACTGGGGCCCTTTCAGCAGGGGGATCTAAACCCATATTGCCTATGGATGGTTTAGGACGGCCAAGCTACATAGCCCAGGTAAAAGTTTTTAACGCATGCTAAACCAATCTCCCATTACCGATACTTATATATGTATGGTTGTATGCATTATGGATGGTTTTACTTGGCTTTATAACTAGCATTATTTTATCCTTACCCTGAGATTCATACTAGCGGTCACTCTCTAACCCCTTTTACTAGCGGCTGTATACCCATGCTATGTAGGAACCCGCTATTCCACTCCTTCCGTTTGGCACGCGGATTTGGTATCAACAGTTGGACTAAAGTGACAAGCTTCCATCCTTTCGGAAGACATCATTTCAAGTTATGGATATTCTTAAACACTTTTTTTTTTGGATATTGGTTTTGGCTATGGTTGGAGGCATGCCCTAATCAGATTTATTTATTCATTCAGATAGAGGCTTTGTGGTACTTCTGGGGGTTGGTGTGGGAGGGATCGACATTGGTGTTTGCCTTAGCATTGGTATTAGTGTTTGGACTTACACCCTTGGACGATATTGTTGGTTATTCCTTCCTATTACATTATGGGATTAATTATATTAAATCTTGGCATTCTCTTTGGTTATGGCCTATTGTTTGGTTTGGTATGGTTGGTCGGTTGGTGTGACACGGTTGGACTTGGTTAGGTCAATCACAGTTGCGACCCTATCTCAGAGACTCAATAAGAACATTTATGCTATCTTATTGTATATTCGAAATTCAACCCATCTAAGGTTGGATATAGGTGGTTGGGTTGGGTAACAGAGGGCGATCCTCGATCCTGGTTGGACTTGAAATGTCCATTATGACAAGGCCTAGGGTCGGGTCGGGTCATCGAGCTTAGTTCCTTGAGCTACAATTTTTATTTATGTGCGTCACAATCCTCTATCAGGAAAGGACTCTATTTCTAGACAATTCCACAATTTTAGTTCCTTAAGAGAGGGAAGGAGTTCCTGCATACGTTCTGATAGTCGCTTTAGCTTTGTGGATCCTTAAATACTGAGTGACATCATCTGGGTCCCACATAGCACTAAAAGTATTTCAAGATTCTCACAAAACATAATATCGAGTGTTTCAGCCCCATTAGGAATCAAAAACCTAGTAAGGTTTTGGCATCTCCATACATACAAATAGCGTGCTCTTGGGACCAACTCGGATGATGATATAGAATCATATTCCTCCAGTTTCAATTGCTCCAGAAATGTGTTAGAAATCATCTTACTATTATCTAGTGCCTCGAATTTCAGTTTTCGCAACAACATATTTTATTGTCCTCAAGGTACTCAGCAGAGTGCTAGTAGGAAAGGAGGTAAGAGAATCACAACCACTAATAGATAATTCCTCAATTTTCTTCATTCCCTCAAGTTGGGATGTAAATAGTTCAACTTCATCAAAAATAATCTTAGGAGAATCAACAACTTCAAACCATTTTAAACTTGAAAGTTGGATGGGTGTCTCCAAATTGAGTTTAGGACACCTTGAAATTATCAATTCTATAGAGAACAAAGATTTTCAGGAAACTTCCCCATCAACTTGTGGAAATCATCACTTGAAAGGTCCTGAAGGGAAGGAAACTCTTTGTTCCCTAGTGTGTGCCACTGCTTCTACTCCGGTATCTTAGCAAATACAAGTCTCTTAGGAGAGTTAAAAGGCTTTTTAGAGGACAAACTACCACAAAATTCTTCTGTCACCTATGTTATTTGATACATCTCTCTAATGGAAAGGAATTTCAAACAAGGAAGTTATCATAGTGCTGGCAAGGAAAAACAGTCCTTCTAGTTGCTAAGAAACAATTGTACTAGTAGCTTAACAAATGAATGATCAGCTAGCCAGTTTGGAAATCATGTCTCTCTATATCTGGAGATTTGGAGTTCTTTTATGTTTGTCTGTGGGTGCATCTCATTAAGTATGGCTCTTTCAGCTTGTGAATTATCTGCAGTACTTTCACTCTACACCAACGATAACTTTTCAACATAATTCTTCTCCGTCATCTTTGCCTTCTGAACTTTCCTTCTATCAACCATACTTTACAACTCTAGAATTGATAGAGATCTATACAAGTAATGTGCTTCACCCAAATCTTCCCTTCTCAAATCACCTATAAGAAACTTGGCTCTAATTAACACGTGGAGGTTTTTCAACTTTCTCAGATGTAGAGGCATCTTCAAGAGAAAAGGGTTGCTTATGTCAAGGTTTTGCAAGTTGATTAGATTTTCCATCTGCAATAGTAAATCCTCAAGATATCTACAAGATGATAGGATAAGTGTCTCCAAGTTATATAATGCACAGATAGAATAGGGCAACTTTTTAATCTTTTTCTGATAAAGATCCGAAAATCTCAGGAGCTTTAATTTGATAAATAAGTAATTTAGAAGATCTACAATCCAATAACCTGACAAAGATAATTCCCTTAAGGATGTTAGTCTTGGCAATATGTTATGCAACACCCCCTTTCTTAGCGTAGGGCGGCGGAAAAGGTACTGGATAGAGATTGGAAGCAATGTCCTCAATTGCTTCAACTTAGAAGAGCTTTTAATTTCTTAAAGTCACTACCTTTCCCCATTGCATAGACATATGCCGACTTTTTTCCAACATATGAGGTCATTGGCACGCTTCCAACCTGACACAAAGTTTTGAAGATGAAATTTGGGTGAAATCATTGACAAGATCATGCATTAAGAATTTCCTTCCATCTCTTTCAGAAGACTCTAGGACCCTTTCGAATAATGATCTTAATCTCAACTCGCTAAAGTACTGTTACCAAAATTCAACTATTGTACAGGACCATTAGCAATCCATAAGTGAATAGCTTGCTCTTTGCAGAATTTATAATCTTTAGGATATATAGCACAAAAAGCAAAACATTGCTTTAAATGTGCAGGAAGATCATTGTATCTCAACATCAATGCTAGTAATATACCATTCAAATGATGTGGAATCTCCCATATTTCACTTATTAAAATGTTTTTCCTCTCATCCACCTCTGATTTGGAGTATAAAATACCAACAATTGCCTTTAGAGCTAAAGGCAATCCTTTGCACTTATCTGCAATTTATTTTTCGACCTCTTCAAGTTCTGGATATTCCTCCGGAGGATCCCTATTTTCTGATGGATGTCGTCTAAATAAATCCCAAAAGGATTCATTAGAAAAAGTCCCCACGTTGATTGTCCCACTAACTATTATCAAGGCAATACTCTCTTTACGTGTCCTCACAGTGATCTTACTTCTAATACCTCCTTGAACAAAAATATTCCTTAAGTCATCCCACTCGTTATAGTTGTCATTCCACACATCATCCAGAACAATGAGAAACCTTTTTCCATATAGTTTTTCCTTAAATTTGACTTGTAGCCGATTAAGATTATTTTCATCCTTTAAGTCAAACAAGTCAAGTTCTTGAAGTAAACCTTTTGATATTCTGAAAACATCATATGGCTCAGACACACAGATTCAAGCTTTCAAACCAAAATGGCCTTTCATCTTCTCATCATGGTAAGCAACTTTAGCTAGTATTGTCTTGCGCACGCCCTCCATTCCAACAATAGGGACAACAACCAATTTTTTTTACTTGCCTCATTATATGTTAAACGGTCAATCAATTCCATTTTTTTATTTTGCCTACCAAAGACAATAGATTCATCAACCACAGAAGTTGAAGGTGTTCTAGTTTCTCGTTTAGTTGAAGCAAAATGCTCCTTTAATACAAGGAGACTAATTTGCTTTAGTAAATCCTCCAATGTTTCAATGGAGTCTTTTAATTTCTCCTTTATGTTAGGTTGAGGCCACTTACTTGCTGGTTTATTGTTTCTGCAAGACTTCGAAGTTGACCTTCGACCTTAATCCTTAAAGCCTTATAATTGACTTCTTCCATTAAGTTTTCACCGGAGTCCACAACATCTCAAAGTTCATTAAGCCATTGGCTCACATGTTGATTTGATGCCTGGTTATTCTCTGTGTCACTTAGCACAGCCTGAAGGCTAACCAAATTCATTTTTAGCTTCTTAGACCTGTTATACTCTTTTGATTTATGGTGGTGATTAAAGGAGTATGCGGATGGGTAGTGGTTGAACAATCAACATCCTCAAAACATATTTGTAATTTGAAAAATTTTACTCTTAGGATATTATTTGTTCAACTACTGTCCATCCACATACTCCTTAAATCACCACCCCTAATTTGTATAAGCTCTAACATGATCATGTCACTTATTTAAACTCCATCATATGTGTAGAATTCCATAATTATTTTTTAATTATGTCTTTTTAAACAACATGCTAGTGAGGGTCTAAAACTATGTACATAAATCTACGAGATCTATCAATGATCCCAAGAGCAATCCACTTACGACCTACAGTATTAGTCTATGGTAGACCACTTGAATCGATGGACCCTCAAAGCAAAAGTATATTTTTACTTAATTATTTTAGTTTTAACCATATTAATGGCTTGATGAGGTATCACCCCCAAGCAGTCCATCAACGTTGAGTCTAGGACCCGAGACATCAAATTTTCATAGTGTGGCAAAATTTAATATACTATAATCGCTCCGAGAATACGAAAAAAATAGAGATTTACTCATGACTTTGTTCAAAAATTCCAAAGAGCAGAGCGATCACTTGAAAGTATAGCTACAAGTCACCCAAATAGAGAGGGATCAACTAAAATAAAAGTTGATTTTGGTTGAAGAAAGGGAGAGTGACCTAAAAATAATGTTAAGTGGTATAATGCTAGTATACGTTGTTTGGAAAGGTGTGACATAGATGTAGTGAGATTGAATAAATAAAAATACTTCTATTTTTCTAGAATGTCAATACTGTTGTTCATAGAATCATAGTTGATCAAACTACACATCAACTTAAAATCTAGTAGCATGGCAATGATAGATTATGCTAGCAGTATAAGAAAGATTAAATATGTATTCTATGATGTCAACCATACACTGTACCAGTACAAAATATAATACAGTTTGATAAAAATATATTTAGTACAAAATCCCAACAACTTTCATAAAATAAAAAATTATTTGTCATATCATTCTGACGATCATTCAATTCCCTTGTTTCTCAAATAAAAATAATATTAAACATTAACAATATTAGAATTCAAATGTATTTTTCCTCATCATCAAAAATTTTATCGTTGATCGATATCCATGGCAACTTCTTTTTTGCTTGCTTTTTTTTTTCTTCTTTCTTTTATTTTTTTTGTCTTCTCCTTCTTTGTATACTTTTTCTTCGATTCCTTCTTCATTTGTTTTGACTAATTCTTCAATATTTTTTCCAGCTTCTTCTTTCTCACCTTTTTCTTCTCCTTTCACAGAATTTGTTGTTGCTTCTTTCTCAACTTCATTTTCTTCCTTAGCTTCTTTTTCACCTTCTTCTTCTTCATCTTCTGTTGATTGTTTTTTAGTTTCTTCTTATTTCTCACCTTCCTATTCTTCATCTGCTGCTGCTTCTTTTCAGTTTCTTCTTCACTCTTATCTTCTTTCATTTCTTCTTCATCATTCTTTTCTTCTTCGTTTTTCTCTTCTGCCACAACAGTGGCCAACTCGTTCATTTTACTTATTTTTTCTTTTTCTTCATGAAGGTCCACATGCACTATATCATATTATAAAGTTTTACTAATATTTACAGTTGAAAATTCATGAAATACACCAATTATTAAATGAAGTTATCTTTCTCATGTTGTTGCTCATTCTTTTTTTTTTCTTTAGTCTTTTTTCTTTGATATAGGCAGAAATATCCAACACAGCTTCCTCGAGTATAGCAACACACTTATGCAGATTTCCATCGACAGAGATGTCCACTATAACTTTTGAGGTGCTCAGAGAAGCATCATCACCAATACGTACCCCAATGGGGTTACCACCCAAATCCCCGTCATCATTACTGTCCCCATTTAAAATAAGAACAATCATCCCTTTTAAATCTTTCTTCAAGCCACCGAGGAAATTATTCTTCACCTCATCCATATATAGCTTAAAGGTAACCATGTAATCAATATTCATCTCATGAATAGTAGGGATGATGTACGGGTGCACGTTTTATAAAAAAATCAATTAACAATTACATAACTTTTAATACAACACTAGTATTATTGCAAAATAAAAAAATAAGTTCATACCTTGATAATTTTTTCTTTATACTTGAATGGTCGCCTTCGATTATCTTGACACTTTTTGTAGTGTGTCATCTGAGGATGCGAGGAATGAAAAAGGGCCCGTCTATTAATTTTCCAGTAAATTTTTCAAGATGAGGAAAGGCCTCGTAGATTCAAATCTATAATCAATACAGTAGTGAAAAAAATGACCTAGAGCCTATGATAAAGTATAAATAAAACAAAAAATTATGATAAACTGATTAAAGGGTTGATGGTAGGTATTGTGAATGCCCAAGGAAATTCGAATAAAGCATAGGATGCCTTCTGCTTCTCATCAAATACTTCCCTCTACTTCTTTAGGTCAGCTTTCTTCTTTAGATAGTCCATGGTCAATTGAAATGTCTCTTTTCCCCATGGATAACTCTCGAAGAAACTCAAAAAATTCATTATCCGAATCATTTTTGTGTCAACAATCTTTGTCGAATCTTTTACAAGCAACATGGTGTACATGAATCACAGTAAACAACACTTAAACTTCTGCTCCTCATTTAACTTATTCCCTCTAATCAACTGTAACAAGTTGACTGACGTAATATTTTTATTTTTGGTCACCTTAAAGTAAAAATACTCTCCCTTCTCTAACACCATCTTCAATTTTGATTCACTTGGCTATGATGACCAGTTCAACCCTGTGATAAAACAAAACTCTTTAAAACCAAAACAAGCAGACTTATTGTTTACACAAAATCACATCTCATGATGCATCTTATCATTCTTAACACGTCGCAACAACAAATAATGAACCACCTGCCCATTGAATTTAATATGTTATAGCATGTTTTTCAAGTGTCCAAAATATAACTACTTGAATCTTTTCTTTAAATTTTTGTCAACAAGAATTTGCTTAAATTCTCAGTATGTAGTCATCATTAATCTAATCGATATCTTCGCCAGAAAAAATCCAACCTCGTCCATCAAAGTTTGAACGTCATATCGCTTAACAAAAATGTACCTTGAACAAAATGGCACGAGCAAGGAATCATTATCTTCATCAACACTATTTTTTCACTACCCTCACTCCCTTCACTATCATCACTACCACTATACTCAGCAACATCATCACTAGACTCATCGACATATCTATTTATCTCTTTTATGATCTCCAAATTTGATTCTGACTCCTCTGCTTCAGTTTTCTTTCTTTTAGAGGCATTTTCAACCGCGTCATTTATTCCTTTTCTAGTGCTAGAAGTAGAATCAGATGCGGTATCAACTGTGCATTTAACACCAACTCTAGCTTTATCTATTTTTTAACAAAATCCATACCTAAAAATAATTCTTTCATTGTCAATTCACAGACCACAAGTCTATTAACAAAAATAATTCAATACTCAAATGAAAAAGTCAAAATAACTAAAAATTACTCCACTATTAAACAATTCACTACATAAAATATCAGAAATTAACCAAAATCCAATAGCATGATGAACGAAAAATTTTCAGTCAAATATACGGTATCAAAACTCAATATTACTACAAATCAAACTACTTAGCTATAAATTTTTCAATTTTCACTAGTTAATAAATCAAATTTTAAAAGAATTTCATACACCTAAAAATTTATTTCAATCTAAGGCATTGTTAATTCATAGATCACAAGTCTCACTTCATTTCTTATTAATTGATTCTTATATCAAAAATATCTTTTTTACATACAAATTTATGTTTCACATTAATAATTATGAATTTAATTGAACTCGTACTTCCTCCATCCTCAATTTATGTGGTACTTTTTAGATTTCGAGATTCAAATATGTCTATCTTTGACCATAATTTTTTCATAGTATGTTTTATTTTTTTTTGAATAGGCAATTATTGTGATTTATAATACGTTTACGTAGTTTACAAATATATAAATTTAATTTTAAAAAAAAAAATTTGATGTCCAAATTCATGGCCCAACTTACATTGTTTGAATTTCAATAAGCGAAAAATATGGGATAAATTGAGACAACCAGAGTACATAAAATGATACATCCATCCCGGTTGAGCCTCCCCCCCCCCCCCCCCCACCACAAAGCGCACCTCTATATACTGAATCACTCTTTTGACAAATTCTTTTCATAATAAGCAAAAGTTAATCGTATAAAATATATTTACAGTGTAAAAAAGATTTTTGCACTGCCTACACATATATTTGATGTTTCATTTTAAGGTAAGGAGAGACAAAGGGCCCTAAAAGAGTGAAACCCAATTTTCTCTAAGAGCAAAAATTTACCAACTTGCACATTAATAAAATTAACGATAAGGATAAAAAAAATATAATCAATTCTATATTAATTTTAAAAATTAATAAGTAATTAAAATAATTAATGTTAATAATGCGAACCACTAATACGAAGGAGCAATACTTTAATTTTAATGGAAAGTCTTTAAGATTCCATAATAAACTTTTGTTACCATAATGGAGATTAGTTGCTCCACTACACTATAGCTTATTTTGTCTTTTCTTTGGACCTTTCTTCTATATAAGTCTTACAACCCCACCGCTCTATAAACTCCCCCCTTCAAAAATTCTTCTCAACATTTCATTTCTCTCTATTTCCCATATTTCATCTTTCAAAGTAACTGTGAGTGAGAAAGAAAATGGAAGAAATGGCTTCTTTATGGTGTTACCAAGAGGTGGATACTTCATTTTCTTCTACTTTTGTGTGTGTGTGTAGAGTGAGTCTAAATGGGGCAGTGGACTGCTAAAATTGTGTTGAGCTTTCTTTTTCTCAGTCAATGATTTTGTGTTTTTAGGCTTATTGTAGTTTTATATAAGTTTTGGGATTCTTTGTTTTTGATGTTGCACCCGAGTCGGATTCTTCAAAACATACTACTTTTGAAAAATCTGAGAAATTTTTAAAGTGTCTGAGCAATATGGGACTTTTTGTTAGGTAAAAGTTGTGCAATCCCATTTTCTCCTAATCTCAAACATGTTTCTGCTGTTCATTGATGTTCAAGAATCTATAGCCAAATTTCAAGAATTAATCATTACAGGCCCCCTAATGCATCAGTTTTCCTTTTTCAATATAATTGGCATCCGATGGTGAATCATACACTTTCTACTTAATTCTTTTGTTTTAAAATTTAAAAACTTTTGGATTTGGCTGGGATTATTTCATCACCTTTCACATGGTATTGGGCCCTTTCTAAGATGTCATTGTCACTTAATAACTTTGAATTTTCTTGTTCATCCTCTTTGTTTCTTCCAAGATCCTTGAATTACTTGTTCATGCCTAAACAACTTTTTGTGCTCATAAAATTCAATTTTCCTGAAACAACCTCTCTATCTCTACGGGTTAGGGGTAAGGTCTGTGTACATTCTATCCTCCTTAGACTCCACCTCGTGAAATTTCACAGGATATGTTGTTGTAAAATTCAATTTTTGAAGAATTCTTCGATTAACTTGATTTTGATCAATTATTGCTGTTTTGACTACCACATACATTGGTACATACACAACTACCTGTTCCATTGATATGTAATATGATAGGAGCCGATTGATGAGTCAGCTGTATAAGTGGTTGAAGGTTGTTAGAGATTGTTAGATAATGATTAGTTAGTTACAATGAGCTGTCAAATAGAATTTTCTAGAAGGAGGTGTTTATTAGATATTTTGTATCACTTTCAAAGCTTATATAAGGCATAATATCTCACAAATCTCAAATTGTAACACAAGTTTAAGAAGCAGTTATAATTTTGAACCTTCTCCTCTTCCTAGCCCCATCAATGGAGTCTTAGCAAGTATTTTCACATAGTATTAGAGCCATGAGCTCAACACTAAGTGTATTTTTCGATCACATTTCACTAAGTTTTTTTCGCATTTTGGATCTTTGTCTTCAGTTCCTTTTTCACAATTTAGATCTATATTGCAGTTACATTTTATCAATCATGGCGCCTAAAAGTGATCCACTTTTCATTGGTATATTTGATAGTTCCAGTGCTGTACTTGTTTCAATCAAGTTAACTGGTTCAGAAAATTATAGTCTATGGAGTCGATCGATGTGTATTGCTCTCTTAGGGAAGAGGAAGTTTGGATTTGTCACTGGAACCTATAACAAGGAGTCATATCGAGAAGAGCTTCATAAGCAGTGGAAAACATGTAATACAATTGTGCTTTCCTGGATTATGAACACTGTGAGTGAGAGTCTATTATCTAGCATTGTTTATGCCACGAGTGCTTGTGCAGTTTGGGAGGATTTGAAAGAGAGGTATGTCAAGGTGAATCGTATGCGTATATACCAATTGCATCATGAAATTAATATGCACTCTCAAGGTATAGATTCAGTCTTAACCTATTTTATCAAATTGAAGAGTTTATGGAGTGAGTATAATGTACTAGTGCCAAATTCTAGTTGTGATTGCCCTAGGTCCAGAGAGTACTCAGATCATATGTGTCAACTTAGACTTTTACAAATTTTAAGTTGCTTAAATGAGTCCTATGATCAAGCTAGAAGACAGATATCGCTCAAAGAAGTGTATCCTATTCTTAACCAAGCTTATGCTATGCTTATAGAGGATGAAATCAAACATTTAGCTTGTATGCTGACTGTGAAGGACAGATCAGAGCCACTTGCTATGGAAGTGAATCAAAACTATGGTTTTGGACAAAGCAGCACTAACTATAAAGGCAAAAATGTGATTACTTCCATGTCTTAGGTCATACCAAGGAAACTTGTTACAAGTTGGTAGGGTATCCAAATGACTGGAAGAACAAGAAAAAACAAGGGTACAATTCTAAATTTAGATCATGAAACACTGGTAGTAACATCTTCTCCACACGCAATGGTGGTAACAACTTTGTCAACACTGACAACAAGTCTTCTCAGGCTTCAACTATGGTAGCTGGTCAGGTTGATGCTGCTAGTTCTAGTCATAAAGTGACTTGTGCTCCACTGGCCAAGCCTCACACATTAACTGAGGAGGAGTACACTCAGATTATGACCATGTTGAGCAAAGATACAAAAGACATGAAACAAGTAAATATGATAGGTATTTACTACTTGTTTCTTGTTCAAAGCATGTCCTGATAGTTGGATTGTAGACTCAGGTGCTACACATCATGTGTATACATATAGAAACCTATTCAAAAGAGGTGCCAGATTAAATTCTAAACATTTGGACAAGTTGCACCTTCCAATAGGTGATGAAGTGACAATCTCACACACTGGAGAAGCCCATATTTTTGCAGATGATGTGATCAAAGATATTCTACTTGTTCCATACTTTAAACTCAATTTACTGTCTGTTGCTAAGATAATCAAGGAACTTTCATGTTTTGTATCCTTTTATCCTAATTTTTGTATCTTTCAGGACCTCTTCAATGGCAAGGTGAAGGGGATTGGTAGACAAGAGGGTGGACTGTGTGTTCTTAAAGGTGGTTGGATAGGAGATACTAATCAGTCAAGATAAAAAACCAGCAAATTCATTGCAGAAGTCTCAACGTCCAGTTGAAGCTTATGGCAGCAGAGACTTGGACACCCTGCTGCTCAGGTTCTCAAGTGTTTAGACATTCTGAAGAATCTTAGTGATGTAAATATGTTAAATAAATATTCTGTGTGTCCACTAGCTAAACAGACAAGATTGTCATCCCCTATAAGTACTACTAGATGCTCTACATGTTTTGAACTCGTACACGTGGATTTATGGGGTCCATATAGAACTTCTACTTTTGACAACAAATACTATTTCTTGATTATGGTAGATGACCATAGTAGATACACTTGGGTGAACCTGTTGCAGTTAAATTCTGAGGCCATAGTGGCTATTTAGACATTTATTTCCGTGATTAAAATTCAGTTTAGCATAATGGTGAAAACCATTAGATCTGATAATGGCACTGAATTTATCAACTCTCAATATCAGACATTGTTCCAGTCCCTGGGCTTACTACATCAGACCAGCTGTCCTCACACTCCTAAAAAATGGAGTTGTGGAGAGGAAGCACATACACATATTAAACATAGCTAGAGCACTCAAGTTTTAGTCTCACTTACCCATTAAGTATTGAGGACTATTTGTAAAGGATGCAGTATATCTAATAAACAGGTTACCATATTCTATTCTAAGTGGTAAGAGCCCATTTCAGGTAATGTTTTCCAAGGATCCTAAGTTGTCACATCTCAGGGTATTTGGATGCTTATGCTATGTCACTATCCTCCCAAGAGGTGATAAGTTCACAGAAATGGCCAAAACTGCAGTCTTGGTAGGATATTCAGAGTCTCAGAAGGGATATTTACTGCTGGATATCACCTCAAAGAAACTATTAGTCAGTAGAGATGTTGTGTTTTATAAAGATGCATTTCCTTTTGCTCCCTCACTAGCACAAACTATACAAGATTCCTCATCTGATAAAAATAATTCATAAATTCTTGATCCCCACAGATGAAGAAATATTTCATGAAACAACAAATGAGAGTGTTACTGAAGAAGCTCCAATTGAAGAGGATGGAATTTTTGATGCTGCAGTACCTAGTACAGCTTTCCTTGGCACCACCCATGAAGAAACATGTCAAGATGAATGTTCCCTATATCAACCCTCTTCCAGTAGACCAATAAGAACAGGCAGACCACTAGTGTGGATGCATGATTATGTTGATACTTCCAGAAACCAGAGATGCAAAAATTCATTAGCCAAAAACTTATCTTACAAAAATCTAAGTCCTACTTATCAGTGCTATCTAACCAAATTCTCCACTTTGACTGAGCCTCAGCACTATAAACAAGCTATAAAAGATGAGAGGTGGGTGGAAGCTATGAAGTCAGAGATTCAGGCCTTGGAAGCTAACAACACATGGATCATTATTGATCTACCTAAAGGGAAGAATACTGTTGGTTCCAAGTGGATATACAAAATCAAATACGTTGCAAATGGTGAAGTGGAGAGGTTCAAAGCAAGGTTAGTGGCCAAAGAATATAGCCAACAGAAAGGGTTAGATTATTATGAAACCTTCTCACCAGTGGCTAAGATAGTTACAGTCAGATTTGTGATTGTAGTAGCTGCATCTAAAGGTTGGAATCTTTATCAAATGGATATACATAATGCATTCCTCCAAGGGGATCTTGAGGAGGAAGTCTACATGGAAATACTAGAGGGATTTAGAAGAAGGGGGAGCAGGTGTGTAAGTTGATCAAATCTTTGTATAGTCTTAAGAAAGCCTCCAAGCAGTGGAATCTTAAGCTCACTCATGCCCTACTGATAAGTCGTCCCATCTATGATAACTTATCAGTCATGTTGTCAGCCTTAAGAATAATAGGATCACTTTCCACTACTTATGATGACATGTCTGATAAGTAATCACACCATCCTTAAATAGAACCAACATAATCTTATCAACTAGTGACGACATGATCTGATAAGCCATCATATTTGTGATAACTTATCAGATATGTCTTCATCCTCAATTAGAGTCGATCAATTTTTTCAAACTTGTGACGACATGTTTGATAAGCTATCACAATTGTGATAACTTATAAAGCATGTCGTCAGCTCAGACATGATCTTTAGCTCATTTTTAACATAATCATCCTTCCCAATTCTTCTTACAAAACATGGAATTACATTCTTGAACTGGGATTTTAACTTTTTGTGCTCGATGTATAACTGTAAACCCTAGTTTCAGTTTCTTACCACAATGGCAAGCTAAACTTGAATCATTCTATTTGAAAGCCAAGGTGTACATCAACCTCACCACTACCCAATGAGAATAAGAGAGTAACTTAGAGCATACCTGTTAGGCGACTTAGCTTCTAGAGTAGGGTAGAGCAAATGAAAAGGTGAAGGAGAAAGATCACTTTGTGTTTGAACTTAACTTCAATCGAGCAAAAATAAAAGGAGATTTTCTTGTATTACTAAGAAATAATTCAAAAATTCAAGAGAATAAACTAAAAATGGAAAGAAATAATCTAAAGAAAAGAAAAAGAAAAGCGGGAAGATGAAAAGATTTGCTTTTAGGCCGGGTCGGATTCCTTTAACTGGGCCCAAAATTATTTGATAGATTATTTTGGGTTTTATGACGACACTTCTAATGGATTATCACAAGTGTGATAGCCCTTCACAAATGTCATCAGCCTTAACAGAACATACCTCAGCTTTGATGAAAAATTTGACGGCTTATCACAATTGTGATAGCTCATCACCTATGTCGTCAGGATCACTTAACTTGATACATAAATTATACCTTGAGACCTACATACCGTATAATTTCATCATACTTACCATCTAAATAAATAAAAAAAACTTGTGTTAAACATAAAATTTTTGGGTTGCCTCCCAATAACACCTGATTTAGTGTCGCAGCATAACTCGGTCGTCTTGAATACTCATAATTTGTCAAAAAACCTTGTTGATACCTATTTCACATCCTCATAGAACACATCCATGATTGAGAAAACACTCATATCCTTTTGTTGTGTCATGGATGGGTGCATTTCAAATTTTACTTCTTTTTCATTGAGCCTACACTTGAGCTCATTCAGCTCCACATCAACTATCATTCTCCCAGTTTCTAAGAACGTTCTACCTAAAATTATGGGCACTTCAAAGTGTAATTAGCAATCAAGGATCAAGTCAGTAGGAAATATAAAATTGGCAACTTTTACAAGTATATCATGTAGCATACCGATCGGCCTTTTCACAGACCTGTCCGCCATAACTAGTCTCATGTTAGTGGGTGTGGGGTCTCCCAAACCCAAATTTTTATAAGCAGCTAGTGCTATCAGATTAATGCTCGCTCCCATATCATATAAGGCCTTAGAAAATTCTAGAGATCCAATCGTACAAGGAATAGCAAACACTCTTGGGTCTGCCTTCTTCTGCACCAAGGACCTTGTAGAAATAGCACTATAATGATGGAGATAATACATCAATTTGTAGCTCACTGCTCTTTTCTTCTTCACAATATCCTTCATAAATTTAGCATATCCAGGCATTTGTTCAAGTGCTCTACCAAAGGCACATTCACTATTAGTTACTTCAACATTGCCATGAATTTACTAAACTTTGTATCATCTACCTTCTTTTTCAATCTCTTAGGAAAGAGAAGTTGTGGTTTTGGGAGAGTCTTCAGCACTACTTCTTTTTCCTTCTCTTTTCCTTATTCCACCTCATCAACCTGTTGATGATTAGAAGGGATATCAATTCCATCTGTCTTCTCAGACTCTACTAGATTACCTTTTCCAAACTCAACATCTTCTTTTATCACTTCATCATTAATAGCTTTTCCCAAAGAAAGGCCTGATAAAACCTTACCACTCCGTGTGGTAATAGCCATGAATGAACTATCATTCTGAGGGTTCTGAATTTTATCACTTGGCAGCGTTCCACTTTTTCTCTATTCAATGCTGTAGAAAGTTGGCTCATTTGCTGTTCCAACTATTTGATGAAAGTGGAGTGCGAGTTTACCAGCTGATTCATAGAATAAAAATCGGCCTTCAAGGTAGTCACCCTAGAGTTCGTAGCCTCAACTCCCTTTAATAATTTCTCTATCATATCCTCCACGGACATCTTACCAGAGCTAGTTGCCGCATTATCTATGCTTTCGAGAGGTACATACATCCCACTTCTATCATTCTTGATCGTCCAGTTTTCTTGATCTCGATCCTTATATTCAACCTTGTCATAATAAGTCTGACCTTGATTTCCTTGGCTATTGCCTCAAAAATGTCCCTGGTTATTCAAATAGTTTCTTCCGAATCAGAATCATCTTTACCTTGTGAGGTAATAACTTTTACTTTTTCAATCTTTGCAAATAATAAGTGATTGGTCAATAAATCCATCTACGTCTTCAAGTGTGCCATGTCTTCATCGCGTTCTTTCTCTTTCTTCCATTGTTCCGTATTTATGCCAACAGACATAGTAGGGCTTGCTACCATAGAATCCCTGGTATGAAAAGCTCTACTTTGTTTGGTCATACGATCAAGCATCTCCGAGGCCTCTTGAAGAGTAAGATCCACAAATGATCCCCCTATAACATTATTACCAACTCGCTTTGTAATAGAGTTCAAAGCTCGATAAAGAGTCTCCATCAGGTAAATATCTGTCATGTTATGGTTCAGGCACTACATTAGCTTCTTTTTGAACCTTTCCCATGTCTTATGGAGAGCTTTAGTTAGAAGCTGTCTAAAGTTATGATCTCATCCCTCAACTGTACCCTCTTGGAAGGTGTAAAGAACCTTTTTAGGAAATCCTCTTTCAACTGCCTCCAGTTGGTTATAGAATTGGGCGTCAGCTCATTAAGTCACAATTTTGCCTCTCTAGATAGAGACAATGAATATAAATGCAGGCAGATGACATTCTTTCCACTCTCAGGTTATCAAAAGACTTGCAAATAGTGACAAAGTTAACTAAATGCATATTGGGATCCTCTCCCGGGAGACCACCGAATAACCCCTTCAGGTGAAGGATTTGAATCATTGTACTAGTAATGTCGAACTTCGCTCTTGGTGCTAGAGGTGGGGGAATAATAGCTCTAGTAGCATCAGCTCCGTCCACTCTATCATTATCCTCATTAGGATCAAATTGCATAGCTTTGCGATCACGTCTCGTCCTAAGAGAACAGTTTCTGTTTACATTTCTTTTCACTGGTGCACCTACCTCCTCTGCATTCTTTCGGTTAATTGGATTCAGAAATTCCTTATCACCCAAGTCATCGTCATCGAAATTCATATGACGGGCTTGTTGACCATTATTCTGTAGATTAACCAAAGCTCTAGCTAAGGCGGCTAGCCTGTTAACTTCCTGTGGGTCTGCCATTCTACCAATCAGTTAAGGTTTAGGATTAAAGGGTAATAATGGTTCTCCTAAATTTCTAGTACTTGACATAAACAATCCTGAACCTGTAACAAACAAAAACAACAAGCAAACATAAAATTAGAAAATCTGACTAACAGTCAATCAACACACATAAACTTAATTAACAACTGTATTTCCCGGCAATGGTGTTATTTTTTTATTGCACTCAAACTAAACCTCTCTTACGAGAGAGTAAGTGGTTGTTGTCAAATATATAACCTAACTAGGTTGGGGTCAAATCTCATAGGGAATATGGTGTTAATTTAAGTTGTCTATGAGTCAATCAACTGAGAGTTAGCAGTTTCCTGTAAATGGAAGTTTCTGAAGATTAACAAGTAATTATTTCTGACTTCAGTTTTAGTGTTTGTAATCAATATTATATAGAGAACCAGAGTTGTGCTCACTATCGGTGTTGGTATTTGACAGACACAAGTAATAGTTCAAGATTCTTGTGGTAGGTAGGAATAACATATTATCCTTGTCGAAGTAATGTCTAGATATTTCTCAACCTATTTAGACATTTAATTGCCTAATTCTTCAAACTTAGGGAATTTATATTTCGTAATAGGATGTTGTCTCAAGTTAATTAACCTTGTTACAACTTTAATTATTAAATGAAATTTTAATGCTTCCAAGCCGCTGTTGATAATTCAATTCCTACTAGGGTTGATTTCTCATTTCAAGCAAATCACTAGTAGGCATGACCTATTGCTTGCAACCAATAGACAATATGTAAAACAGAGGAATTACCAAGGAGTTCCTACTACCTTTAGAATCTTGAACACCTAGTTACTTTACAAATCAAAACCCATAGGTCCCACAACTTTGGTTAAGGGAATTAGCTACTCATAATGTAAAAAAAAAATAAGAATACAAATTGTATTCATCATTCGATAAATGATAACTTACAGAATAATGAATATCAACAAGTGTTTCTCAGATTGGATAGCAGTAGAAATCCTAAGAAAATTATGATAACAATCTCTCAAAAGTTAATTGTAAAGTTACAGAGAAAACTATAGAGAGAATAGTGTAAGTTTGTGCAGTTCAAGATGAATGCCCCCCCCCCCCCACTTAATAAAACCTTAGAACTTTCCCTTAAATACCAAGAGCTAAATTTGGAATCAAATCCCAAAGTATAACTTTTTCTTGCACAGCTGGCGATAAAGTGTGATGCCTTATCAGGAGTCTGACGACTTATCAGACATTGTCATCAGCTCCTCTTCCAAGTTTGATGAGTTCTGCCTTAGGCTGACAATGGCACTCTGATGGCTTATCAGGAGTTTGATGACTTATCAGAAATATCGTCATCTCCCCTTCCACTTTCATGATCTTTGCCTTAGGCTAACAATTTTCTTGATGGCTTATCAAACACCTGACGGCTTATCAGGGGATGTCGTCACACTTCTACTCCAACTTCCTCACACTGTCTATAACTGATAATGACTCTGATGACTTATCACAAATTTGATGACTTATTAGACAAGTCGTCAACTACACTTTTATTTCCACTTGTTCCAAATTCACCTCTTTTGCTCTTATTTTTTTTTTGGTTTTCCTGTATCTTGACTTTCCTGCATTATCAAAGAGAAATCAATCAAAAATGACAAAAGTTGCTTAAGACTTTACAATTATTTCAAGTTAAAAGCCTCAAATGTGTTAGCATTAGCTAACATATCATCTATCCACTTGATGATTTCTTTCTTCACCACCTCTTGCATAGGTAGGTTTAGACGACGTTGGTGCTCAATAGTCGGAACACAATCCTCCTCTAGCCGAATCTTATGTGTACATATACCAGGAGGGATACCGATGATGTCTACAATTGATCACCCAATAGCCGTCTTATATCTCTTAAGAATAGAGGTGAGAGCTTTCACCTATTGCTCATCCAGATCAGCACCAATAACAACAGGTAGTGTATTCCCATTGCCCAAGAACACATACCTCAAATTACCGGGTAACTCTTTCAGCTTCAAGGTAGGTGGTTCTTCTATAAATGCTTAGCAAGTGTACTTGGACAATTTTCAAGTCCAAATCCAACTTTTTGGGTGAATATGAATAAGATCCCATGCTTGTTAATTCATACATAGTCTCCTCATAATCTTCGATATAGTCATGATTGAAATTCATCAATACAGTGGCTAAAGTCTCCACAACAAACTTTTCTTCTATAGGCACTTCCTTCTCCTCCTCATAATAGACATCTACAATAGAAAATACGTTTATATATTTATATTGTTTCATAGACTGGCACGCATCAAATCAAACTACCTCATCATTCAGCCTGAATAGTAGCTCATTTTCCCTCAAATCAATATGTACACTCCCGGTTGTGATGAAAGGTTGACCCAAGATTATGGGTACCTCAAAATCCACCTCATAATTGAGAATGACAAAGTCAGCCAGAAATATAAAACTAGCCACCTTTACTAATATGTCATATAAAATCCCCACATGCTATTTCACAAATCTTTACGCCATAACTAGCCTCATGTTTGTAGGAGTAGGCTCCCACAAACCCAACTCCTTATACACAGCAAGCTGCATCAAATTTATACTAGCTCCCAGATCATATAGAGCTTTTGTAAAATCAAGAGACCCAATAGTACATGAGATGGTAAATACTCCCAGGTCTGCCTTCTTCTGCACCAAAGACCTTGTGGAGATAGCACTTCAATGGTGGAGATTGTCCACCGACTCAAAGGTAATTGTCCACTTCTTCGTGACAAGGTCTTTCATGAATTTTGCATACCCGGGCATTTATTCCAATGCCTTCACCAATGGCAAATTGATCATCAACTTCTTAAGAATAGCCATAAATTTGCCAAACTTAGTCTCGTTGGCCTTCTTCTTAAACTGATAGAGAAATAGAGGAGGTGGTTTTGGGAGAGTGGTAACCACCACTTCAGCCTCCTTTTCTTTGCTCTTCTCCAACTCATCAACCTGCTGATGATTGGATGGTATATCATCAATAACCTTATATAGTTTATCAGATCCCACTGGATGATTAATTTTTGCTTCTTCAACATCATCTACCATAATATCAACTGCAGGCTTGCCCACAGGAGGGCCTGCCAATACTTTACCACTCCTAGTGGTAACCTCTATATACGAACCATCTATTCTTGGATTCTAAGCTATGTCACTTGGTAAAGTGCCGCTCTTCCTATGGTTGAATGTGGTAGACAATTGGTTCATCTGCTGCTCCAACTATTTTATCAAAGTAGAGTGTGAATCAACCAACTAATTCATTAAGGACAAATCAATTTTTATCTCATCCACCCCAGTATTGGTTACTTTTACTCCCTTTAATAACTTAGCCATCATGTCCTCCATGAACATCTTCCCTAAACTAGTAACATCAGCCTCACGATTTCTAAGACAAACATACAACCAACTCCTGTCATTCTTATTCTTCTAATTGCCTTGGTCATGATCCTTATAGCCAGATTTGTCATAATAGTTATGACCTTGGTTTCCTTGGTCACCACCTCAAAAACCCTCCTAATTGTTCAAGTAATTTGCTTCATCCTCAGAATTGAAGTCAGCCCTTTCCTATGATGCTACAACTTTAACCTTCTCTGTTTTTCCTGACAATAAGTGCTTAGTGAGAAGATCCGTCTGCATTTTTGTGTGAGCCATGTCCTGGTCACATTGTTTTTCCCTTCGCCTCTGATCTACAGTCATGCTAATAGATATAATAGAGCTTGCTACCTCAGAATCCCTGGTATGCCAAGCTCTACTCTTCTTTATCATACGTCAATCATCTTAGCTACTTTAGGAAAGGTGAGGTTCATGAATGACTCACTTGTAGAATTATCCACTAATGGCTTAGTCACAAAGTTTAAGGCCTGATATAAGATCTACATCAGGTGGACATTGGTCATCTGATGATTTGGACACTGCATAAGTTTCTTCTTGAACCTCTCCCAAGTCTCATGGAAAGCCTTAGTTTGAAGCTGTCTGAAGTAGCTGATCTCATCTCTCAACAGTGCCCTCTTTGATGACGGAAAGAAACTTTCTAGGAAAGCATCTTTCAGTTGCCTCCAGTTGGTAATAGAGTCGGGAGTTAGCCCATTCAACCATAAAGTTTTCTCTCCAGACAGAGACAAAGAAAACAACCGCAACCGAATAGCATTTTGCCTAACTCCTGGCTTGTCAAATAATTTCCATGTCAAGATAAAATTAACTAAATACATATTCGGGTCGTCACCTATAAGTCCACCGAATAGCCCTTTTAGATGCAATAATTGGATCATAGTTCTCATGATATTGAAATTGGCTTTGGGTGCTAAGAGAGGAGGAATAATAATCCCTGTTGCACCAGCTCCATCCAAGTCATCATCATCAGCCTCAATATTAAATTGGATGGCTTGGCGCTCTGGCCTCGCCCTAGCAGGAAAAATTCTATTAACATTTCTATTTGCAGGTGCAGGTACATTATCTGCACGTCTCTGGTTGACCGGATTTAATAAGTCATCATCACCTAGATCATCATTATCTGGGTTTAGTACCCGACCTACATTGTCCATATTCTGCTGATTCAACTGTGCAGCTGCCAAGGCAGCTAGTCTAGCTTCTTCCTGCTGAGCAGCTACTCTTTTTGGGTTCTGTTGACCATCCATTCAGCCAATAAGTTGAGGTTCTGGATGAATAGGTAATAAAGGTTCACCTGATCTCCATTACTTGGCATAAAAAAAATCAACCTGCACAAAACAAAAACAAAAAATAAAAAGTAAAATTTGAGAAACTTTGATCAAAGGTAAATTAATAATCAAAGACTTAATTGACAACCGTATTCCCCGGTACGACACCAAAATTTGATACATCCAAATTAAAACTCTCTTTAGAAAGTATAAGTGGTCACTGTCAAACATAGAACCCAACTGGATTGGGTGTCGAATCCCACAGGGAATCAGTGCTCACTAAGTATTGTGGTTGTTATTAGACTGTTGATCATGGGTTCCAAAATAAATTAGGGCTTTTGATTTATCAATTATATTCAAATGTTTGTCACAAAAAGTAATACAAATGTCAATTGTATTGAAAATAGTAATTTAGTAAGAGTAGTCAAACTAGAGTTATGGTTATCAAGATGCTTAAGCAGCTAGGGTTGTGAAATATTTTGAATTCCCAATGAACAATTCTAATTGCAAGAGTAATTAAATTCTATGGTTTACCCATTAGTTTCTCTACCTAAATGAGTAGCTTATCCCTTAATTCTTTCAAACTTAAGGAACATATTATTTATTCAACTATGTTCTCACATATGTTGATCCGTTTAAGGAATCTACCCTCTATCCAAAAGTTAAAGCCTTTAAATTTATGTAAACCCTTTCTTTTCCCAACAAACACTTTTCTATTTGAAAAAGTGTTGTTCTTGGTCTTACTTTTCAAGTTTGCAACCAAGAAAAGTCATTAGAATGAAGAAGGGTTTATACAATATCAATTAATTATGGTAATCTACTAGATTCACAACCTGAATCAGCTATTCACATTAAGGCTCCCATAACCCTAGTTATGGGAGATTATCCACACATCTCCATCATACAAAGAGAAGAAGTCATTATATTATTCATAAATTAATTCAAAATTTACTTACAAAAGTCCCAATTATTGTTCTTCAATCTTCAATGGAGAAAATGATAATGGAATCTAGATCTATAATTCTAGAATGAATCTTAGTGAAAAACTATGTACAATATATTTTATACTATGGAAAACTCTCATAAAAGATAAAATGATACCTAATAAAACCTAAGACTGGGTATTTATAGGCTGATGGTCCACCATATGAGCCGTCACAACTGATCCTGAAAAGTCAAGTTCTATATAGAATTAACGTCCAAAGTGGTGGTCCGTCACAAGACTGGTGGACCACCACATGGGCTGCCGTTGATGATCCTGGAGATTCAAGTTCTGTTTAGCACTGACGACCAAAGTGGTAGTCCGTCGCAAGACTGGTAGTCCACCACATGGGCCATCGCTGAGTGTTTGAGGATGCCAGGTTTTGTTTAGGGCTAAAGTGGTGGTCTATCTCAAGACTGATGGTCCACTACATGGGCCATCGTTCAATCTTCTGAAACCCTGGATTCTATTTGGGCCTGATGGTTAAGCTGGTGGTCCACCATTTTGACTGTCAATAGTGTTTTTCTGCCTTTTTTCTGTGTTTTTTCCTTCATCTAGATCCTTACCTTGAAACACAAAAATACAACATTAAATTCAACCTTGGTTTCTTGAAAACATATAATTTTCTCAAGAAAAAGATGCAACATATTTCGTCAAAAGCCAGAGCATCATAATCTTCAAGCCGTTGGCTCTTGTTATCATAGTGTTGTTGTTCCTTTCATATTGTTATAATCTTGTTGTTGTTATTTCTGTTTTGGTGTGATAAAACCTCGTAATTTCTTCATTTTTGTTCTAGTTAGTGAATTCGAGAGTGGTCATCAAATAGGTCCTCGGGTTCTTGAACTTGTGGACTGATTTTGGTGTGTGCTTTCATGTGTTCTTGGTCACTCTTGCATCATTTGGTATCAGAGCATGGTTTAATATTGTTTCTACAAGATCAATCTTGGGCTTTCTTGTTAGAAAATAAAAAAAATTGTTGAAAAGTTGAAAATTCCAGAAAAAGGTGCAATCTGTCCATTTTTTGTTCTTGGCCGATGAATAGTTATTCTTGTTGTTGTAGTCTTGGCTGAATTGTGGTGTCTAGATCTAAGTTCTATCTTGTTTGTTTTAATGTTTTTAGTGTTAGCTTTCTTCTTCTCTAACACTTTTTAGTCTTGATCTAAAATTGAGCTTGAATTGTTGAGATTGTTGTTGTGAACATTGTTGTAGAGGAGTTGGCTGTGTGGTTGTGTTGTGGATCTTGGTGGTTGTTGTTGATTTTTCTTGTTTATTGTTGAAGTGTTATTGATTTTGTTCCCAACCATCATACCTTGTTAAAATAAAGTAAAAGTTAGATCCAAAAATGTGAAGGAAAAGGTATGCGACCTTTGTTAGTATTGAAAGACTTACCATCACTCGCCAACTAGTCAATCATATCTCAACCACTTTCCATAAAACAAGGGTCCATGTTTTAAGGAGAAGTACAAAGAAAGTCAAGTATTTCTTTTTGAAATTTGAAAAGGAATTCCAAGACATATATTTCCCTCCTTAACCATTTCCCACTAATTCCAAATTGTAAAATTGATCAAGACTTCCAAATTTGAAAAATAAAATTGTTGAGAACCGAGGCCAATCATGGACTGCCACATCACCAATTACTGTTCACCGATAAATTTTAAGCTCAAATTTTGATCTTCTAGTTCTATTTTGTTGTTTTATTGGTTTCGTTAGTTGATTCCAATACTAATTTACAAGCTAGTGACATTTACTAGATTGTAAATTAGTTTTGAACCCGTTCTTTGTGTTAACGTTCCTTTGTGTGTTTTAATTCTTTTTAGTCATTGTAATACGTCCTTGTGTTTCCCTTACTCTTTGGATTCATTGTGAACATTTGATTCACCTATCAACACCTCTCGGAGTACAATCAAGCTTGCAACACTTGTGAGATTGAGAGTGAGGGATCCGAGACAAGAAAAGAAAAGAGAGATTGAGGAAAATTTGTACAATTAACGTGTTTTTTGTTTTGTAGGAAACTCCTTGGCCATACTAGAAACCATTTTGTACCACCTTGATGATATTTCCATATAAATGGCTAAGGCGAATGCGGGCCTTGAAAAATTAGGCTCGAATATGTCAACTATACTTGAGAGGTTGGATCGAGTGGAGAGTCGAAGGAACTGTCGTGTTTCTACTCGGAACTTTACTTCAAACAATCACTCCAACAACAAAAACACCAAATGACATAAACATAATCCAAGACACCAAATGTCATTAAATCCGAGAAATAACACAAACCCGAGACCTAAATTGTCACGAATCGAACTGGGGCCCTGGCCGTGACGGGTATCCCGAATGTCGTGCTATATCCGGTAATCATGCACAATATTCATATGATAAAATAAGAAGTGGAAATATAATATAATACGGAAACATGGTCATACTTTGGATTTAATTTAACAATGAAGGATAAAACCCCAATATAAACTAAAAAACATATGAACCAGTCTGCAAAATCTCTACTATATCTGAAAATAACAACTTTCTGAAAACCGGGACAAGGCCCTTAGTAGACCAAAACCATAATAGGTGACATAATCTAGAATACATAGGCCTTCTGGAATAAAGAAGGATCACCAAATACACACATCCCTGCTGTCTGAAAACTCTACGGCTTAGCAGGACTCCTAACTGAGCTTTAGACCCTGGGAGGTAGGGGATCCCATACAAATATACTGGTACGCAGAGTAAATCCAAAATAAAGCTTTTATATAAATAAAATAGATGAGAGCTAGTCATCAAACATCATGAAATATATAAATTCAAAACACACGGGCATTTCTGATAATCATAAAAACTCTATGTCAATGCAGTTTTTTTGACCTTTGTATTACTTCTGAGTCAGGTGGCATACCCCTACAAGTTTGATATTCCACGGGCTATATGGAATCCACCATTGAATCGATGGGGAAGCCCCCAACCCAAGTAATCCTCAAGGGCTGGAGTGTCTGATATGCCACAGGGCACTAGGCCATCGTATAATAATATACCTGAATCGGCAAATCACAGTTTTGGGCAATAAGTTGTCTGAACTCATGCCCTCTTCGGGGAACCACCTAAGTTCTCTTTATTCTCAATTTTATCCTATTCGAAATCATGCATTATTCTAGTTTCAACATCTGAAAAATCTAATTTCAAACATGCATTCTATTCTGTTCTAAATTACTATGGCATTATCTGAATTGGTGTCGTCACACCAAGACTTGCAAGTCCTATTTCTGAGCCATAATGCATCATGCATGATTCTTTCACTAAAACTCAGTTCAGACCACCCAAATATGCAATTAGTATAAGAGATTTCATGTTCTGAAAACATAAGTCAAAACTATGCAAAAATTCTCATCCTTTCCATGAACAACTGGTGGTCATGTAATCTTTACAAACAATGCAACTCTTTTCATTATATGAATATTTTCAACATTTATCAGTATAAACTACCCTCTCTTTTTAAATCAAAATCATAATCCAAATATAACAATACTTAAGGCATTTCATATCATACTTTTCAAGATGCATTCAAAACAATCCATAGCATATGATAAGTAAAGAAAAATCATAACAAGAGAGGGATTTTTTGTGATTCATGCTCTCAATTCAATCATCAACCTTAAAACACATGCTTACATATATATATATATATATATATATATATATATATATATATATATATATATATAACTTCAAATCACTTTGGGGGAAGTCCTAAAGTCCAAAACAATATCATCAATGCTTCTAAAAGATGAATTTATTCATAAA
>NC_061121.1:224575613-224636607 GCF_002878395.1 Capsicum annuum | reverse complement strand
TGTCCATGAGATTTTAGGAAAAACCCCACATACCTTAAATTAGAATCTTTTGAGTGAACTCTATCTTTTGGGATACTATACGTATGGTTGATGAGTGCATCTTGTAGCCCTCGCAATGGGTATCCCAAATCTTGAATTATTTTTGAATTTTTGCGGTTGAATTTTGAGGAATCTTGATTTTTGTTTTGGGACTAAATGATGTTGTTCTTGAAAATTTTGAAGATAATGACCATATTTTGGTCAATTGGGATTAAAATCCCCTGTTTAAGATGTTAAAGGGGTGGGTGAAAGGACTAAAATACCCCTAAGGAAACAAATAAGGTCGCAGCTATCCCTCAGTTGATAGGCTGATAGGCTGAAGTAAATTGGGCATAACTTCTTACTCAGATTTTGGATTTCTATGTAGCCAATTGAATTGTAAAGAAGACTCAAAGTTATTTCATTTGATATATAGCATCTCTCCCAGTTCATTATATACAGGAAGTTATAATCATTGGAAGTTGACCCTAAAATTAGGGCCTGAAATGTGGGAGCATTTCAAACCAGTGAGTTATGCAACTGAAATGAGCCTATGATATGCTCGGAATGAACCCAAGACGTATTATTGAATTGACCCATCGTATATCTACAAAAAAGTCAATAAAGGGAGGTTGGGAAGGTCAAAAATAAAATCCCCGAAGTTTGGAAACTCAAAATGATTCTAAGTCCCTTTTTACACTTAGAAAAAAATTTCTACTCTTTTCAATTCTATGAGCATACTACTAGGAGCTAACATAGAGAGGATTCTTGCGGGGTGTTACGACGATGATTCGATTTTTAGTTCGAAAATATGGGATGTTACATTATCTCCTCCTTGGGATCATTCGTCCCCGAATGATGGGTAGGAATGTTGAAGTATTAAGGGTATGGAATAACGCGGACATAATGTGTCCTCTAACAAAGGATATATCTGATTTGAAACATTTAAACTTCTATCATGAAACTGAATTCTGAGCCAACTTGACTTTACTTGCTTCAAGAAGCCGATTCATGCTGAGAGTTTAGGATATCCTTGGAGTGTTCATAATCCAATCATACATATTGAATTTAGAAGTGATAACTTATGCAAGTACGAATCATGAGGCAACAAGACTTATATCGTAGCAGGGTATTATACTGCCTGAGCTAAAATACTTGGAAGTATTTGAGATTATGCTCTGAATTCTTATGAACTAAGTCATGACTAAATAGCTAAATCTGGAACGTAATGCTTGGATTGAACTGAATTTGCAATTTACATGGATGGAATAGATTATCTCTTGGGATGGTTATACACCTGAGACTTCGGATAGTAGGAATGGGTGAAAAGGTGGAAAAACACCGTAACTCGTCTGCCTAACTATTAGACTGAATTACTGGCTATACAGACTGAATTATACTGGGGCCTTATACTTAACTAGAGTATCTATTCAACACTCTTTCTAAAGAAGTGCTAGTAGTATTAGGGGGGCAAAGAATCTTGGGAATGAGTTACGCAAGACATCCAACTAAGGAATCACAGCAATGACACTACTCTATAACATGGAATATAGATATATAACTCATAAATTAGGGTAGAATTATCAGGCCTTAGGCAATACAACTTCTTACTTTCAAGATTAACACACTTTTCGAATATCCCTTAACTATACTATTCTCCTTAAATACCATACTCATTTGATTCGACCTATTATTCTCATATAGGTATTTATAAATCTTTCTACTAATGTCTAAGGTAGCTTAAAACCTTTCACTGTGATCAAGCCTAACTCCAAGTCACAAAAATACAACATGGCGCACCACGATACTAGTCTAAACCATATGATTCAACCTTCCATATCATTTTAAAGTTCACACCCTAAGCATATCATGACTTACCACTTCAATGACTAACTTCGATCTCTTACTACGGGTTCACTAGCGCATATTGCGTTCCTTTATTAAAATTCCAACATCTCATTCAAGCCTATCTTTATAAACTTATATGAATTTCAAGGAAAACATCCAAGAAGACACACTTTATATATTCTCTAAACCACTATCAATAAAACCCCCACGCGCTCCCCTAGAACATAAAACCTTAAAGCATGGAAGGTTATTATATGAGACTTGACACTTAACTGAGGCCTGAGGAATAGCAAATCAATATCAGGGATTTATCAAAGTAAATCTGAATTGAGGGCATACACGGCTATAAGCGGAATTTTGCCAATCATTAGGAGTATATCATGAGTTATAGGAACTAAGCACACTATAAAGCATGAGTACATGAGTCATGAGCTGCATGACCTCGATTTTTTTTTTTAGTTCACAACTTATGAAATGTGATTCTGACTATTAAATGAATTGGGACCCCTTATTTAGGGACTGGAAGAGTACGTGATTCTCTATCATATGCATGGACATGAACTATGATCATAGAACTAAATCGTAAGGCATGAGTAGGAATTGGGATCCCTAAAAAATTGAGATAAGAATTGGTTGAGTCTCACCCTCACTTCCTGATGTTCTATATCTTACTGACATCACTACTAGAATCTGAAAGTCTAGCTTGGTTATTCATTCTATCATCTCCCCCTTAGCTTCAATCCATCATCTTAAGTTTGAGAGATCCTTTACTAGACTCTAACTAAACTACACTTACTGCACTCCAGGGTCTGAAAAATAACTATACACGTATATAATAGAACTTAACCCGAATGATCACACCTGAAATAACTATACACGTATATAGAATAACTCTATTATTCTATAGCCACCAATAGACATCATATAATACTTAAACACTTACTAACTTTGGATCTTCATGAGTATCCCCATAGTCGGAGTGCACACCCTCTAGAGCTTCAACTCTTATTTATGTCGGTTCAAACTTCAAAAATTCAAACTTAGATTCTAACACTTAACATGGATATCACCAAGCCTTTGATGAATCATACTACTTCTGACATAGCCTACCAATATCGCAACTCCAAACTTACATCTCTTTACTACGAGAATCAAGCTCATAAAAAAAAAAGCTCAACACTATCAATCAAAACTCCTTAACTTGGATATTTAGAACACCATATACCATCTACTAGTCTTTCTCCACCTAGCAACTCAACAGTACTACTAGCCACATGTAATATGTAATAGTCTTAGAAAATGACCCACCTCCATATCCCCTTGAGCATACTTCTACATCATACATACAACATCATACTTCATTATGAATTGAATAAACTTAAGTCATTAGATACACCGTTCAAGCCTATTAGATCACTTCCATATAACTAGTATCATTAACCAAGAAATCATCACATCTACCTTCATGGACATCAACTGTTCAAACTTAATGTCTAGTGCTAAACATGATTTTCAACCCAACCTTATACACAATTCTTACAGAACATCCACCATTAATCTGAAGCCACTATTCCTACATCTACATTCTACATTTAAATTCAAGCCTATAGTTTAGCATTAATCATCTACCACCAATAAAGAATGCAACATAATATACTAGTCCATCAAATTGGGACATTCTACCCAAATACCTCAAAAATCTACTACACACCTTCTCATAAGTAGTACTAGTTTACAACTACCAATGAAAAGAAGGTCAGGGGGGTAAAGTCATATAATAGACATGGCCAAGCTTAATTTTATGTTATAACCCCATACAATCTTATCTACTTATACAGATTTCTCGCATCACGCTTACTTACCCACACTATATTTAGACTACCTTTAAAATCCATAAACAAACATAAGTCTATAATTATAACTTTCTGGATAGTCTAGCCATTTTCATACTTCAAGCAAACAACAATTCACTTTAACTAATAAATCCTTCTCTAACTTCTACTAAACTAACATACAAGGATATATCACTTTATTACCAACTCAATCTCATGCAAAAAGATTCGGCTATACATATATTCAATAAATTTCCCTTACCACTTTTATTGCCATTACGCCTCTAAACCCCTAGTTTCATTCAACACAAGAACAATAAGATGAACAACAAGTTGCTAGTGAATCGAAATAGGCCTCACACGACTTCACTAGACTTTGATTTTTGTGGTTTGAAAAAGAAGATGAAATACATAACAAAGTAACTATGCTAGTGAATCGAAAGAGCCCCATACGACTTCACTAGACTTTTAGTTTCAACAACACAATGATAACAACATTACAAAAGTTAGAAACTTGACACACAATAATCAATGATCTAAGAATACACATCTTACTCTGTATAAATAAAAATCTGAGTCAAACATTTCCCCCAATGACTACCATACAATACACACATGCTACTAGCTACCAAATTAGTCTATCGCTATAAAGGGGTAAATCATTCTTAATCAACGGTTATTCAACTATAAATATTTAGTTACACAAAAGTCACCCTCACTGTGACCTATAAACTTGTGACTTCATTTCACCAACTTCTTGGTGTAATTTCACTACCAATTGGAAATACATTTTCAACATTCTTCTACACATAACCATCCTTTAAGAATGACATCTGCAACATAAATTTTTGAAAAGGACCGAATACACTTAATACCACAAGCTTAAAAGCACGATTTCATCATAACCAAAGTTTGCACTAGAGTCAATCTACTCTGAAGCATTAATGGAATCTTCTCAAGTCCTTGCAAAATTTTAAAATCTTATATGAAATCAATCAGAAAGGACCATACCATTTATATTCTAGACTTCTGCACCTGAATCACCTCAACAATGAGACATATCTAAAAACATCAAGGTAAGAAAAGAATTGAGATAACCTTACTTTCATATGGACAATACTATAACACAAATTAGAGTATGAAAGAGGAATATTTTGACCCCCAGCATAAACTAGAACATGAAGAAAAAGAAATATTTCTAAATGCCTAGTAGCCTTCTACTTATAAGTATGACACGCTACACACCCATAAATAAGAATCTACCTGGTGCAATTTTTCAGACTCCCTGAGACTATGAACCATGCTCTGATACCAAGTTTGTCACTACTCAAACCGGGGCCCTGGCCGTGATGAACATCCCAAACTATGAAGGCCCGAATGTCCTACTATATCTGATAATCATGCATAACATTCATATGATAAACGAAGATGCAGA
The DNA here is from genome assembly GCF_002878395.1 of Capsicum annuum. Classification (NCBI taxonomy): domain Eukaryota; kingdom Viridiplantae; phylum Streptophyta; class Magnoliopsida; order Solanales; family Solanaceae; genus Capsicum; species Capsicum annuum. The sequence goes on along the minus strand of NC_061121.1, from coordinate 224,631,474 downwards.
AATATAATCTAATACAGAAACATGGTCATACTCTGGATTTAATTTAACAATGAAGGATAAAACCCCAATATCAACTAAACAACATCTGAACCAGTCTGCAAAATCTTTACTACATCTGAAAATAACAACTATCTGAAAACTGGGACAAGGCCCCCAGTATACCAAATCCATAATAGGTGACATAATTTGGAAGACATAGGCCTTTTGGAATAAAGAAGGCTCACCAACTGCACACATCCCTACTGTCTAAAACCTCTACGGCTTAGCAGGACTCCTGAACTGAGCTTTAGACCCTGGGAGGTAGGGGGTCAATACAAATGTACTGGTATGCAAAGCAAATCTAAAATAAAGCTTTTATAAAAATAAAATAGTTGAGAACTAGTCGTAAAACATCATGAAAGATATAAATTCAAAACACATGGGCATTTCTGATAATCATAAAACCTTTCTGTCAATGTAGTTTTTGTAACCTTTGTATTACTTCTGAGTCAGGTAGCACTTCCCTACAAGTCTGATATTCCACGGGCTATATGGAATCCGCCATTGACTTGGTGGGGAAGCCCCCAACCCGAGTGTGCCACAAGGGTTTAAGTGTCTGAGTCTGATACGCTATAGGACACTTAGCCAACATATAATAATATACCTGGATTGGCAAATTACGGTTTTGGGCAATGAGTTGTCTGAACTCATGCCCTCTTTAGGGAACCACCTAAACTCTCTTTATGTCCAATTTTATCCTATTCTAAATTATGCATTATTCTAGTTTCAACATCTAAAAAATCTGATTTCAAACATGCATTCTATTCTATTCAGAATAACTATGGCATTATCTGAATTGGTGTCGTCACACCAAGACTTGCAAGTCCTATTTCTGAGCCATAATGTATCATGCATGATTATTTCACTAAAGCTCAGTTCAGACCACCCAAACATACAATTAGTATAAGAGATTTCATGTTCCAAAAACATAAGTCAAAACTATGCAAAAATTGTCATCCTTTCCACGAACAAGTGGTGGTCATGTAATCTTTACAAACCATGCAACTCTTTTCATTATATGAATATTTTCAACATTTATCAACATGAACTATCCTCTTTTTTGAAATCAAAATCATAATCCAAATATAACAATACTTAAGGCATTTCATATAATGTTTTTCAAGATGCATTCAAAAAAATCCACAACATATGATAAGTAAAGAAAAATCATAACAAGAGAGGGATTTTTCATGAGTCATGATCTCAATTCAATTATCATCCTTAAAATACATGCTTACATATATATATAACAACAAATCACTTTGGGGGAAGGCATAAAGGACAAAACAATATCATCAATGCTTCTAAAAGATGAATTTATTCATAAATCTGAAACCCTTTTCTTAAAAACATGATTTCTATGCCCATGAGATTTTATAAAAAAATCCACGTACCTTAAATTAGAAGCTTTTGAATGAACTCTATCTTTTGGGATGCTATACGTACAATTTATGGGTGCATCTTGTAGCCCTCGTAATGAGTATCTCAAATCTTGAATTATTTTTGAATTTTTACACTTGAATTTTGAGGAATCTTGATTTTTGTTTTGGGACTAAAGGTGTTGTTCTCAAGAATTTTGAATATAATGACCATATTTTGGTCAATTGGGATTAAAATCATATGTTTAAGGTAGTAAAGGGGTGGGTAAAAGGACTAAAATACCCCTAAGAAAACAAGCAAGGTCGTAACTGTTCCTCAGTTGACAGGCTGATAGGCTGAAGTAAATTGGGCATAACTTCTTACTAAGATGTTGGATAGATGAAACCAATTGCATTAGAAATAAGACTCAAAGTTCTTTAATTTGATATATAGAATCTCTCCTAGTTCATTATATATAGGAAGTTATAATTGTTTAAAGTTGACCTTGAAATTAGGGCTTGAAATGTGCCTGAAATGCGGGAGCATTTCAAACCAGTTAGTCATGCCACTAAAATGCACCCAAGATACACCCAAGACGTACTATTGAATTTTCCCATTGTATATCAATATAAAAATCAAGAAATAGAGGTTGGGAAGGTCGAAAATAAAATCCCCAAAGTTGTGATACTCAAAATGATTCTAAGTCCCTTTTTATACTTAGAAAAAATTTCTACTCTTTTCAACTCTATGAGCATACTACTAGGAGCTAACACGTAGAGGATTCTTGTGGTGTGTTACAAAGATGATTCGATTTCTATTTCAAAAATATAGGGTGTTACATATATAGGTCAAGTCCCCCTCCATTCGAGCAAGTCCAACAAGAAGGACATGGAAGCCAATTTTCTCTCATCCAAGTTCCACAACAAAAGCTCCACATAACCAAATCAATCCTCTCAACCAAAATTCCACTTCACCAAAGCCGACATGTCCATATAGAAGAGAATGGTAGAAAGGAACATAAAGGATATGGAGTCTACTATAATGCCTATATGATGGTAGGAGACTTGTTTCGGATGAGATTGAAGACATAACTCAAGATGGAGAGGAATCTGGGATTCAAAATGAAGATGTTGGTCGATACTTGTTGTTATTGAGCCCTTGGGTTCTTCATGTATTTGTGGACTGTTTTGACTTATTTTTTTGGCTTGTTTTTGCGGACTGTTTTAAGTATATTTCTTAAAGTGACCAGTTGAACGAGGTGAAGTCGTGAATTTATAGACAAATTCCTTTCACGCTGGAAAGGATGATATAGAAATAATCACAGATATAGACTTATGAGAGTGTGTGTTATACCCAAGCCTTGGTGTGTACAATTTAAGTGTAAAAGAGGCCCAAAATGCACCCAAATCAGTCCATAAATTGCACTTAATGGGCTCCCACTCTTTGAAGGGCCTTTTGGTTATTTTAACTTATGTTTTGTAATATCTATAAAAGGAAATTGTTGGGTTTCTTCAATTAGATTTTTGAGAATGTTGTAAGTCATAAGACCAAAGAAACACAAGTCTTCTCTCTAAAGAGGCTTGGCTAAAACTAGGGCATTATACAAGTGTGGAATCACTTGTGTGTTATATTTGCTTGATACGCTGGTGCTTGAGTGGTGGACTCCTCTCTTGTGTTATTATAAGAGATAGGTGTTGCAGTGGGTAGTATTAAGGATCCAAGAGTTTAACTTGTTCTTGGATTCTTAAGGTTACATCTTCATTTGTCTATCTATCTATCTTTACTTTCTTGTAATCTCGTTAGTATTTGTATTTTGTAATCTTTAAACCTTAGCTCTTGTTATCATAGTGTTGTTGTTCTTGTCATATTGTTGTCATCTTGTTGTTGTTGTTGTTGTTTTGGTGTGATAACACCTTGTAATTTTTTTATTTTTTTCTAATTAGTGAATCCGAGAGTGGTCATCAAATAGGTGTTCGTTTCTTGAACTTGTGGTCTAATTTTGGTGTGTGTTTTCGTGTGTCTTGGTCCCTCTTGTATCAAAAATGATGTCACAAAATGAAAAAATAGGAAAATTTTGGAAACTGCTAGATCTTTTTTGATAGCATCTAAAGCACCTTAATGTTATTGGATGGATGTAGTCTGTACTGGGGTTTATTTGCTGAATAGGATGCCATCACGAGTATTGAATTTTCAAACTCCATTATAAACACTTGCTGATCATTCTTCATTATTGTAGGTACTAATGCTTGTACCCAAAATATTTGGTTGTGTAGCATATGTCCATCTCTATAAAAATCAGCGATCTAAACTAAATCCATGTGTTGTTTGCTGTGTTTTTCTTAGATATAGTGAACATAAGAAAGGCTACCGCTACTATGATCCCAGAAGTAGAAAGTTGTATGTCACATTGGATGTTACTTTCTTAGAATCAGAATGATTTTTTTCTGAGAGCTATATAGACTCTTCTCTTCAGGGAGAGAAACTTATTGAAGAGCAGAGTACAAACGATTGAGAGAATTGGACATTTTTTGAAGAAAATCTATCTTCGAATGACATAGTTGGTTTGGCAACAGAATCTGAAAAAAATGGTGTGAGTATATGAGAGGATGTGCAGGAAGGGCCAAAATATACACATGAGCAACTGACAGAACAAATTGTCACTCAAATCTTAGTACCACATGAAGACCAATATCCTGAGGGCATTCCTGAGGTACAATCTTTGAATTCTACTTCTAATAATGAATTAGAGAGTCCTTCTATATATAAACTCCCTTTCAGGCATAATCAAGAGTAGCCACCAAATCGATACTCTCCAGATCTTGAAGAAAAGAAAGAAAAATACCCAATAGCTGACTATGTTAGGACAGACAATTTATCAAAATCACTTAAAGCATTCACCTATAACCTATCCTCTGAAAATGTTTCAAGCACTGTACAAGAGGCCTTGAGTGAATTAAAGTGGACTCAAGAAATAAAGGAAGAAGTAGACGCACTGGAGAATATGAATACATGGAGACTAGTACCGCCACCTAATGAAAAGAAAGTGGTCAGATGTTGGTGGATGTTCACTATCAAATATAGTGGCGATGGATTGATTGACCGCTATAAAGTGAGACTTGTGGCAAAAGGATACAATCATTCTTTTGGTATACATTATACAAAGACTTTTGCTCTTGTAGAAAAATTAAATATCGTGAAAGTACTACTATCGCTTGCTGCTAATTGAATTGGCCATTAGATTAATATGATGTGAAAAATGCTTTCTTACATGGTGATCTTGATGAGGAAGTATATATGGAAATCCCACAATGCTTTGTTACTTCACAAGAAGGAACTGTATGCAAGTTAAACAAAGCATGATATGGATTAAAGCGAGCCAAGAGTGTGGTTTGGATGTTTTAGCTTGGCCATGAAGAGACGAGGTTACAAGTAAAGTAATGTTAATCACATCTTATTCTTGAATCACCAAAGAGGTATAGTTACAGCCTTAATTATATATGTTGGTGATATGATAATTACAAGGGATGACAAAGAAGAGATTACAAAGTTGCAAAGGTATTTAGCTACAAAGTTTGAAATGAAGAACTTTGGAGGGATTAAGTATTTTCTTGGGATGGAGGTGGCTCGATCTAGCAAAGGAATTTTCCTTTCCTTAAGGAAATATGTTCTTGACTTATTGGCAGAAACAGGAATGCACAATTGTATACCAGTTGACACTCCTATAGTCCAAAATCAAGGACTAAATGAGCATCTAAATCAGATGCCAACAAATAAAAAGAGGTATCAACAACTTGTTGTCAAGTTGATTTATTTATCCCATACAAGACCGAATATAGCATATGCAGTGAGTCTTGTTAGTCAATTCATGCATAATCTTAGTGAAGAGCATATAGGGTCGTTTCTCATATTTTGCAATATCTTAAGTCGTCTCCTGGAAGAGGACTTATGTTCAAGAAACATAGTCATTTGAACATTAATGGCTATACAGATGCGGACCGGGCTGGAGTGCAACAGATGAAAGATCAACATCATGTTATTTGACCTTTGTTGGAGGAAACTTGGTTACTTGGAGAAGCAAGAAACAAAAAGTGGTGGCTTTATCATAAGTATGACAAAGGGAATTTGTGAACTTCTTTGGCTGCAGAGATTATTAACAGAAATAGGTCTTGACTCAAGTTTAGTGATAAAGATGTTCTGTGACAATAGTTCACCTATATAAATTGCTCAGAATCTTGTTCAACATGATAGGACAAAACATATTAAAGTAGGTTAGCATCTCATTAAAGAAAAACTTGAAGAGAAAATAATCTGTTTTCCATATGTAAAATTATAAGACCAGTTAATAGACATTCTAACAAAAGTTGTTCCAAGTATATCATTTAATAGCTCATTGGACAAGTTGGGTATCAAATACATCTACCTACAAACTTTAGCGGGAGTGTTGCAAGGAGCTATACAGTGTGAGCTAATTCAGAAAATAAAATAAGTGAATGGTGGGATTGGAACCTAAATTGTTATTATTCTATTTCCATTAATGTTGATTATCATTCAATTTAGGTGTGTGCATTGATTATTGTATATTATCTTTCCATTTAGATCTCTTTTCTTTATGTATAAAGTTGCAGCTTTGTAATCATTAAAATATACTGAAGTTAATAGAAAAACAAACTTCTCACTGTGTTTGGTTTTTATCAGCTTCATCCACTTTACTGTATTTATGGTATGGTAGTTGAGTCTCACGTAGCTATCTTTACATAGTATGTCCCAGATGTTTTCTATTCTTTCCATTCCAAAATGGTTTTTATTGACCTACAAAGTTGTAAAGAGAATATTATCCTTGGAGTTAAAGAAGGATGATTTCTCATTATCATATTTGCTACTGCATCTACTCCATATCTCCCAACATATAATAGGTGGGAGGCTCATTAAAATTTATTTGACAATAGAATTTTTAGACTTGGTGTTCCACTAGTTAAGGAGCAACATCTTGATATTCATGTTCCTGAATTCAATTTCAAGAGATTATACAAAAAAGGTTCAAATTTTGTTAGCGTATTCTCCTTTACAAAATAAGTGATCTACCTCTTCGGGAAGGGTAGCAGTATTTGAAGGCTCCCACTATGATAATTCAATGTCAAATGGATGCCAAACCTGACCACGTTGCATTGGTCGAGACGCTATTGTGAATGACCCTCTAAGTGAGAAATGACATTTTGAAAGGTATGTATGTCTCTACCAAATGTTGCTCTTGATTATATTAGCATTTCTTCTTTGTCAGAGGCATTTTGAGGCTGATCCAATCAAGAAAGTACCAGTAGTGAAGGAGTCCAAACAACTCTATCACGTTTGTTGTTATCAATGTTGAAGTTAAGATTTGTAAGTTATATTTTGATCATGTCTGAAGGTTGGATTTAAAGGTTCAGTTCCATGTACCTCTACAAAGACCTCTCTAAGCTCAGGTAAGTCATTACTGTTATCAACAGGTTTTAAAGAGGATAAAAGACCAAAGGAAGACCAATTATCATGCCAAAAACCCACTTTACCTCTCCTCACCTTCCAAAAAGTATTCTTTTACACCTTTATATTGATCTCATAGATGGCTTTTTAAGATTGAGAATCTCCTCTATTCCATGTAGTCACTATTGAGTAAGAGTTGGTACAATACTTAGCCTTGATAAATTCATTCTATAGTGAGTTGGAAATTCTTATGGACCACTATTGTTTGGCCTTGAAAGCATTACAAATGTAAGAAAGTCTTCTAAAGTTGGATCCTCCCTCCCTAATGGGATAACATAAATTACTCCAGGAGATCTAGTGGTACCACCCACCCGTGTCTTTTCTAAACCAAAATAACCTAGTGATGTACTTTTTAATTTGTTCAATAGTACTGTTAGAAGTACTGACAACAATTACAAGATGAATAGAGAGAGAAAGAAAGACGTGGTTAATGAGGATAGTCTGTCCCCCTATAGATAGGAGCTTAGTGCACCACCCTTCATCATATTAATCACCTTGTTATATATTCTAGAGAAATCTACCATCAACTTTCTACCAGTTATCAGTGAACAACCTAAGTAAAACATAGGGAAGCGATGGTGTCTCATACCAGTAAGCCAGTACTGACTTTCATAATAGCAATAGTGCTAACTTTGTCTTGTCAGCCATGCAAAACAGCTTTTCTCCTTATTCATAACTTGTTCAGATGTATTCTCATACTCGGTTAAAGTATCAATCACAAGCTTTATGGACCCTTTGTCTTCATTATAACATAGTATGGCATCATCCGCAAATACAAGGTGAGTCGAACCATTAGGATTCATGTAGAAACTTTTGTATCTAGGCTCTTGATGAAGATCATTAAACATTTTGGATAAAATCTCTGAACTAAGGATAAATAAAGAAAGGGATTAGGATCTTCTTGTCTCAAGTCTCTCTCTAACTTAACAAATTATATCTGCCTCTATTAACTATAACTAAATACCAATGATTGGAGATGTAGTTGAGGTTAATCCACGTCTTAGAAAAATCAAGTTTCCTTAACACAACACTCAAATAGTCCTAAAAGGCTCTGTCATAGGATTTTTTTCATATCAAGTTTTATGACAATATTCTCTCTTCTATTGGGATTACTGATATCATGAGTTATCTCTTGGGCTAGAAGGATGTTTTCAGAGATTGACCTCCTTTTCACAAACTCACTCTGATTTTTGGATATAATTTTGGGAAGAATGGTGGCTAATATATTGTGAAGAATCATGGAAATGATTTCAGTGGACACATTACAATGGCTTATAGGTCTGAGCTCAGAGTATTTTTTTGGGGCGATCAACTTTATGAATCATGACAATGCAAATAAATGTAAAAGTTTTCGGGAGGGTGGCACCATTAAAGGAATAAGCTATAGATCTATGAACGTCTTGTCTATCCTAGGTCGGTTGGTAAAAATTACTACCGAGCTCACTAGAGCCAGGAGGACTACAACCATTTATAGAGAACACACTCCTTTTGACTTCATAAATATATTAGGAATAGTTGAGAGCACGGTGTTATCCTCTTCTAAGATATATTTGTTCAAAATGTTTACAGTTTCATAGTTGACATTGAAGTTCTCTTGCCAAAAGATCTATTTATGAAATTTCACAGCCCTTTCAGCTATAACATCAATACGGTCCAACCATTGGTCATCATCATCTATAATTCTCCTAAGGGTATATCTTCTTTTCTTATCTTTGATTATGTTATGGGAGAACCCAAAATTAGTATCTCCTTCTATCCACTTACACTAGCCTTTTGTCTTAAGATAAAGTTTTGGATCTTCAAGAACTTGGTGAATTTTTCTCTAGCTTTGGATAATTCATTTCTATTAGTAGAGAAATTATCCCTCAAATTTAGGTCTTTTAGCCTTCTAATTTATGCCTTTAGTCTCTTAGGCTATTTATGAATGTCACCAAAAGTCTGTTTAGATCATATGCTGTGGGCCTTAGAAATATTCTTCAACTTTTATGAAGAGAGTATAAGGGATTATCATCTAAGTTCTCATCCCATACATTCTTGTCAGTGGGCAAAAAATTAAGATGATCAACCTAAACATTGACAAACTTAAAATATTTGATGTGATGGCTTACTTTATGGTTGATCTTAACCAACAGATGAATAGTTTGAGATGAATGGGAAATAAAGGCATTATTTTGGATATTAAACTAAGAGGAGTTGTACAACATCCTATCTAACTTTCTCCATATGGTGTTGAGAGGATCCCTATTATAACTCCATGAGGATCCAGAGTACCCAATATCTTATAGATCACACTCATTTAGACAGCCAATAAAGTCCAGACCATCTTCGATTCTAAACTCCCTACCTTATTTCATTTTATTGTTAGATCAAATGTCATTAAAGTTTACTATTGCACTCCTAAGGGTTTTGTAAGGAGTTAGCAATATTCTTCCATCTAGTCCATAGATTATTTCTTTGAATTTCTGTGCATTTAGCACCAATGCTTGATAAAAAGAAATATAGGCCATTTTTATTGCTTACTCTTATTAGAACATGTTGCTCCCTGTTTTGGATGATATCTATCTCAACTTTATTGGACCATAGGATTTAAATCAACTTACTACATATATGATGAGTAAATTACATGACAAGCTTCAAATTGAAATTTCCAATTTCGTACTGTCAATTAAGGTTCTTGGAGGCAGATGAGAGGAAAATAAATTTGAAGTTTGAGATTTTAAAGACTTTCCAAGTATCCATTAGAGGAGGCAGATGAGAGGAAAATAAATTTAAAGTTTGAGATTTTGAAGTCTTTCCAAGGATCCATTAGAACCGATACCCCTAATATTCCATAAAATGAAGTTGATCATCAAGACTATCGGGGAGTTTCTTTTTACTCCTTATTATTACTATAGAAGTTGTTGATGTTAAAAAAGTATCACCCTCCTGTGTTTTGGAAATTTTTCAGGGATAAATTGTTTTCTTGAATCATATCATGTTGATCTTGTGAGGATATGGTTGATAAATTCTCATGATTCATATCTTTGGAGTTGTTTACGATGTATTCATCATCAACCTTGGATTGGTTCAGTTTTTCTATAACTTCTTCCATTTGTTGTTCTTGGCCAATAATGTTTATCATGCTCTCATATAAGGGGGTTAAGTTTGAAATATTACTATTACCCCTTAGACTAGCAAGATTAATATCAAGAGGATCAGGTGTAAAATTAACCAAATCCACTTTTCTAATATGATTTAGTATTCCAAGGTCTAAATCTATATCTTCCACAATTTTATGACTTCTTCCTTCACTAAATTTTAACATAGGTAGAGGCTTGGTGGTTGTTTGATGATATGGTATTCTTTGATCTTTTCACCTTCAAGGAGGACATTACCAGGAGTGGAGATCTTTTTCATGAATTTTCTCCCTTTACTAAGCTTCCAATTTTTTCAGGTAAAGAACCTCATTTTGGATTTATGTCTCAACATCTTCTAGCCCAGAAGAGATAATATAGTTTCTTTTCCTCACTTTAAAGTCATTATTAACTGATTCCTTGTTGTTCTTCTTAACTTTTTTTCTTGGCTTGAGAGACTTTATCCTACCTGGTACTTCAATCTAAGTCTTGAGATGCCTAGCATTAACTATCCGTGATATTAATTTTACCCTTGTTGTTTTCACATTGATATGTTTCCATGCTGTAGACCCCCTCACTATGATAAAGGAGTTGAACTTATTATAGTCGGCTAGATTTTCTGTCACACTAGTTTGAGCTTTGTCAAAATCTTATTGCTCCTCCTTACTTGGTTGATGCTCATTTAGACCTTTGTCCCTTCTTTTTGTTTTCCCAACCTCTGTCCATCCATTTTGCCCCTGTGCTCTCAAAGGAGTCATATTTATTCTTATTTCATTAAATCTCCATTTTCCACCTTAGTTTTCTTGCGTGGTTCCTACATGAATTTTTTAATTAAATATTTTCTTGCCAATTAAAAATCATTTAACTGACATCGGTAAAGTGTCTATTGTCGCCTCCTTATAAGATGTAAAATTCTTGCTACTTGAGCTTTCTTTTGCGGGCTAGTTACACTCAAAGGCCATTTATTCAATAGGTGCCTTCAATAACTTTCATGTTAGCAATTTTAATTATCTCATCACCTCTCTGGATAATTGAGCACCAAATTTATTCACTCCCATAGAATTTGTCTAGATTTCAAGAACCAAGCTCCTTCGTTACTGGTTTGTTATGCATTTAGAGGGATACATAATAGTTTTTTCAAAGGATGGAAAGATGTTATTTTATAATCTACATGGATTATTCACTACATTGATCCTATTCAAGGTCCCATTATCTCTTCTATTAAGTATTTCTAAACCTAAAAATATTTTGTTGGTGTGCTTGTTCTTAGCCATGTATTTAGTTAGATTATTTGCCTTTTTGTTTCTTGTTTTTATAATGTCTTTTCCTATATTGTTTGTTCTCGAGCCTGAAGGTCAATTGAAAATAGCCTCTTTACCTCACCTCTAAGGTAGTGGTATGTACTGCGTACATTCTACACTTCCTAGACCCCATTACGTGGGAATATGTTGGGTATGTTGTTGTTGTTGTTGCTGTTGGACCTCTGTCCATCCATGTAATTCTTGGAAATACCTTCTATAGGTTGGTCATTATTATTATTTTGTTTACCTTGATCATAGTTCGCGCTACACTTTTGATTAAATGATTTTAGGGCCATTTTGCTGAAGTTCTGGTCCTTTACTATTTTATTGTCGTTTACTAGATTCTGCTTCCTTTTGATGAGCATTGTTACTCATCTCGTCCAGATTGTCTGCTCTACTAGTGATAGCCAATTCAGGATATAATTCTCTACAAAAAACCTCGAAGTGACCCTTTACAGTACAATTAAGATAATAACCCTGGACAGACTGATCGATTTCTTCTAGGAGAAAGTTTCTAGGACTCTATCTGAGTTCTGGATTGCCACATTGACTTCATTGATCAGGTTCTTTGCAAGGACTATTTCCACCCTTATTTTAGCGGTCGTTGGTCTAGTTTTAGAGCTAATAGTTTTGTCCATAATGATTGAGGTGCCAAGCGGACCGACTCTTCTACATAATACATCTCATTCATAAAATTGAAACAGAAGGTTAGTAAGTTGATCCATATTGGAGCCAAAGTAGTTTCTATCGCGGGCTTAAAATTGGGACTCCATTTAATGTTTTTTCTTATTGTAGTCTTTATTATAGGTATGAAAATCCTTAGTGTAATGACCCTCAGATTATTTCTTGCATTTACACATATTTTTATCGCTAGAGCTTTTCAATAACTGGCTCAAGTCATTTGTGACTTGTTGGAGCTGATAGTTCAGTTATCGGGCAGTTCATTTGGTTTTTGGAGTCAATTTCCTATTTTAAAGTCTTTGCTGGTAAGAATTAGTTATTAGGATTAAACTTTAGTTTAACAACGTTGTATGCCAATTTTGACAATTCCATCTGCTTTGAAACGTCAATTTTAGATTATGGGAACCTTTGGTTTGGGTCCTAAGGATTTCTAACTCATTTCGGGATATTGGCCGGAATTTGTTAGAAGTTATCCAAGGGTGTGGAGCCTATATTGCGTTGAAACGATCTTGGATGGAAATTCTATCTGCGCCATTGAGTCTTAAATATTGTATTTGATAGGGTAGCATAGTTTATTTGCGTTCATGAAATTTCGAATGAATCTCGAGAGGTTCGTGGAAACTTGAAATTTTCCAAGTTTCACTAGTGCATCCTCTAAAGCAGCACATGGGTCACGTTAGTGGAGGCCGCTTAAGCGACCAGTCGGTTGCTTCAGTGACCAGGCTTTCCAGATGGGCCGCTAAAGTGGAGCCCAATCTGCTAAAATGGAGGCCGCTTAAGTGGCTTTTTATCCTCTTTAGTGGAAGGAGCAGACCCAGCGGGTATTGCTTAAGCGGCACCGGGGAGGCCATTAAATGCCTTTTTGCTCTATTTTCTCCAATTTTTCTCACAAGTCTCAAGAGTTAAAATCCTAGAGATTGTGGGAATTTTTAAGATTAACTATTTGGAGATTGTGGAGTAATTATGAGCTCGGATTAATTATTTCTTCATTGAAATCTTGGCCCGCCCATCAAATTATTGGTTAAATTTCCCAATTTATTCCCACAATCTCTAGATTCTTGTTGAATAGGTTGAGGCATTTTTTGAGCTCAGAATTTACCCATTCATGAAGATAAATAATCTTTAAGCATAGGGGGACGCGTTGACGATTTTGAAAGTGCGATTTTGCAAGCCGGACCTACATGAGATTTTGGCATACTATTTGAATCCAAGCATAAAATACAATATGGATGTTGTTGTTCTCATATTTATGAGTAGATTATCATTTTGATAGGGTGGCATCGTACAGAAGCTTCTTGAGAAAGGAAATTATTGATTTAGCAGACTTCATCGAGCTTTCTTCGACATTCAGGAAGGCTAGGTTTACCTTCTTTTTAGATTGAGCTTAATTATAGTAGAACATGATATTATGCTAGTTTTGGGATGAGATTTAGGTCTTGGAGGTACTTATAGTATGATTTGGATTTTTCAGCTGATTAAGGAATTTTAATTAGGCATAATTGACTTAACTATTCGTTCTTTTAGTAGATTTACTAGCTTAGGTCTAAATGGTGGTTTAATTACCATATAGTAGTGAAATTAGATACCTTAACCTAGTTCAAGGTAGAATTTTCCTTATAACAAATGTAATACCCCGTACTTCTAACTAACTTGAAAATCGTTCCAAAAATGTTAAAGGCTTACTTTAAAAGATGAATCTACTTTTATACATGTGGAATTTTTAAGATTTTGACATTTTTGCTGTGTGAAAAATTGAATAAGCTTTCCATTGATATCAAATTCGCCCAAATACGATACCCAAGCGAAGAGTTAGAGCCATTTTAGTAAGATAGTGTGCCATCTGAGATATCAATGCGTCGCGGAGCATGCCAAAATGGAAATCGTCAAATCCAGTGACCCTCTGTGATTATGGCGCATCACGCCAAGGCTTAAATTCAGAATTGTCCCTTTCCAGTGTCTTAATGTGATACCACCGCATCGCGGTGAGCTTCCGAATCCCATCCAGTATTGCAACACAATTTCACAGCATCGCGCCATGATACAATTTCTTAGTAGTCATTTTCCAGAGACACGGCACGACAGCGCCGCGTCGCGCCAGGTGCCCAAATCGGGTTTTCAGTGACGAAAACTAAAAACTTTCTAAGGGTAATTGGGTCTTTTTCCATGACCCAGATCATCCTTTAACCACAAAATTATGCCCTAAAGACCCTATTTTATTATTTTTCATCACTTTCTCTCAAGAACAAAATCCTTCTCTCGTAAGACAGAAAAACCCTAGCTCAAGAAATTAAGACCAATTCCAAGAATCTCTCCAAGAACTTAGATTTTCAGGTATGTCAAGTGTTCATCCAAGGGTTCTTTCCACCCTTGGAGTCCAAGAAACCTTTTCAAAAACTCAAGATAATGTTCTGTGAATTTCATGATTTAGTTTGATTGTGTTCATGACTATTATGTCAATGGGTTCTCTAGTTCATGATTTAATTGCAATATCTATGTGAAGTAAAATGATATATATGTAGTATCATGTGAAACCATGTTAAACCCTTGAAATTTGTCAATAGGAATGTGAATTATGATGCCTATTTATAGAATAGCGTTATGTACATATGTTATGCTCACTAGGTGTTTGATGAATTGCCATATGAGTTAATAAGAGAAAGAAATCATGCCATGCTAGTTTATGTGCAAGTTGTATCATGCAAGTGTTTGATAAATTGTCTATGAGAATGAAATAATGCCATGCTATAGTATGCTAATGTGTTTTTCTCATTCATGTACAAGTAATGTATCACAAGTGTTCGTTAAAATGTCTTAATGAAAGAAAAATGAACATATAGCCATTGTTGAGCTTTTAAGCTTGTGCCATGATTTACTTATTATGCTATCGAGTACTGGAGGTATTTAATACCCAATAATTTAGCTGTGTACCTAGAGCCAGTGTTAGTTTTCACGATACTCTCAATCAAGCCACGATCAGTAGAATTCAGTTAGTCACATGACTTAGGAAAACTCAGTAAATTCAGTATCAGTCTAGTACTCAGTAATTTCAGTAATCTCAGAAATCTCAGTCAGTTATCAGATCCCAGCAGTATTCCATCAGTCAACGAAATCCAGTGAACTCAGTTCAGTCCAGTTAATTAGTACAATCAGTAACAGATCAGTCCAGTCCAGTTCAGTGTCTATTCAGATGGAAGTAGGATTCAGAACCGAGTGAACCCAAGGATGGGAACACACACTATCAGCAAAGGGTATGACTCTTATAAGCAATTCTTGCATTCCAGAACTATGTAGAAAGCATAGGTTGAGACATCAACATTGTCAGTTGAGGGTTGATGAGGTGGATTAACACTGTCAGATGAGGGTCCCACCATTCTTATTTTAGGACACTGTTAGATGAGGGTCCCACCATTCTTATTTTGGGACACTGTTAGATAAGGGTCACTCATAGCTTGTCCTTACTAGTGGTGCGGTATTGACACCCTTCCAATTGGGGTTACAAATTGGACCCCAAATCAGCTATAATAGCTTATTAAGGGCATGTCTATTAGATAAATTCTCCTACAATTTTAGTTACAGATCAGGACTGCCAGATATAGTCACTCAGTCTCAGTAATAGAAGTCAAATAGTTCTTCAAATATCAAGATTGTCAGATACAGTCACTCAGTACAATACGGAACTCTGCTTGTTTTATCAGAATCTAGACTATCAGATATAGTCACTCAGTATCAGTTGTCTCAATTATCAGTAGCTCATGTTATCAGTATTCATACTTAGTAGTCAGTAGTACCACATATTTAGTTTCAGTTACTTATCCATGCATGTATTCTCACGTTCATGTTGTACAGTCAGTTAGTATTGTTCATGCATATGAACCCTTTGCATTCATCCTACCTCATTTGTATATCAGTACATACAATTGTATTGACGCATTTGCGCTATGGTGCTTTTATACCATAGGTTCAGAAGCACGAGCTCCAAAGCATCAATAACATTCCAATTTCAGCAGTCAGAGACAACAGTGAGTCCTCATCATTTGAGGATGTTATTATTTGATTATTTTATTCCTTCAGTACTTAGTTTATTTTAGTAGTTTGGAGTTAGTTGGGGACATGTCCCATCAACTCTACAGTTTTTAGATAGTTTATAGTCTTTCAGACTACAACATATTTCAGATAGTTTATTTTAGTTTTGGGTATTGTTTTACCCCATTACAGATATTGTTTTATATTCAGTATTAGTTCAGTTTTGAACCTTATGGACTTACAGCTTATATTCTGCATATTTACAGTATATTATTTAGTGTTCAGTTACAGATACCAGTCATGGGTTAGCTTGTGGTCCTTCGGGGTCATGAGCATCGTGTAGCATTTCGGGTACCAAATTCGGGGCGTTACAATAAATTTCAAAGATAGAAGTGGGACTCTCTAGCCCACGTTAGACCAAGATTGCTATTAACTACTTGTAGGATTTATAGGCCTTGCACATTATTTTAATTACATTCTTGGTCCTGAGGAGGTTTGGATACATGATTCTTTATTATATGTTGGTGCTTGGTAGACGATATTAGTTTCGATTCAAGTCCATCGATTTATGACATTGAGATCATTTTTATTTTGTCATTTTGCATGATAGGAGTTCTGGTTTAAGTCCGGCATTGATGATATAAGTCCCAGTTCAAGTTTGATATTGAGAGATTATTTATGATGTTCATGAAACTAGAACGCGTCCGACATTTTAAGGTATGAAAGATTCCACGGTTATGAATTTGAGATATGATTAATTAATATAGTTCTGATTATTTACATCTCTTTCATTGTACCCTACGACTTATGGGGGACCGTATTGAGTTATTCACTTTATTGCATATCTGATTTATGGGGCCAGTTATGTAGTGATCGCTATGTATTCTTTAATATTATTATTCTAGTTAATTATTTACAGTATTTGGAGCATTATTTCTGCTTTTCCCTCTTATCTTGACTTAGCTTATTTATTTCATATTTTATTATATTTATAGTATGATTTAGCTCACTAGGCCAATAATGCCAATTGAGTATCTATGGCTTTGTTACTTGCAACACCCCAGGATTTTGGTTCTTGAAAATTTCTGAAATTTTATCCTCACTGTCTTGACTACGACTTACCCTTATGAATTGTAGGGTGTCTTGATGGGTCATGTAACCCTAGTCTAAGGTGTCTAGTGAATGGTTCTTGAGTTGTTGTCCTGAGTAAGACTTAAAGATATGAGTCATAGGGAATCTTGATAGGTCCTAGGGACCCAAGTCATAACCAAATTAGAAAGTAAGTGGCTATGATCTACTCTGAGTATGAGTGTCTTACTATGAGTCATAAGGTCACGTTATGAGTCATTGCGTGTAAATCGTAGAATGTCCAGTGTTTACCCAAATGGGTTTTGTGTTGATTACGACTAGACCCTATGAGTCGTATAGCCCCGTTATGAGTGGTACTATTTGAGTCATAGGGTCACTAGTGTATGGGTGTCTTGGGAACTATCTTGGCTACGACTCAAGGTGAATAGTCGTAATGTGTCTATACTAGTCGTATAGTGACCTGTAGTTATTAAATTTTATCTTTTATTTTAAGGGCACTTTAGAAAATTCTCTCGTTGACCAATTTAAACCCCACATCCATAAAACACTTAAGGGGGTTATATTTGATCCTTAACGTACTCAAATAATCCTAAAGCTCTCTTAAATTCTCTCAAGCAACCATACTTGGTTTTCAAGAAGTAGGATATCCACTGGCTCAAGGGTTGAATTCTTCCGTGAAACTCGATATTTCTGAAGTTTAGGAGGATCCTTAAAATTTTATTGATGAAATAAAAAATATCTTTTATGTGATGCATGATACTATGTGGAGGGTGTAGAGTTTGCTGCTTATCAGTTGAAGGATGTAGTATACCAGTGGTATAAAGAACGGAAACAACTTAGGGGCGATGATGCTGAGTTAGCTTTGTGGAATGACTTCTCTAGTACTTTTCTTGATCACTTTTTTCCTAAGGAGTAGAGGGAGGCGAAGTTTGAGGATTTATGAATTTGAAGCAAGGCAGGTTATTAGTGAAGAAGTATGCCTTAAATTTCATCAGCTATTGCGCTATGCTCCAAAATTGGTGTCTAGCATGTGGGCTAGAATGAGAAAGTTTGCCTCTAGGTTATCCCGTGAATTGATCTTGGGGAGCAAGTCTTCCTTGTTGAACAGGGATATGGACATCTCCAAAATTGTCGTGTATATGCAACAAGTGGAATAAGAAAAGAAAAAGTAAGTGTAGATGAGTGAAAGGCAGAATAAGAAGATTTTCTACCCGTATCAGGGTGGAGGTCAACAACAAAGTCGTAGAGATGGTGGAAAGTGGTCTAAGAAGAAGTGGGAAAATTCTGGTTCCTACTTTACGACTAGTGCTCCTTATCCAAAGCCGTCAAATTATCATCATTCTCAGTATAATAGTTGGTTTAGAGCCCCAAGAGCCCAGCCTTAGGCTAGTGGGGCTTAGTCAGCTCCATCATATCCTTCTTGTAGTTTTTGTGGTTAGGTGCACCATGTTGTTTGTGAAGAGCGAAGGAACAAGTACTTTTGGCCATATTGGTCAAATGCAGAGGGATCGTCCTTCTAAGGTTGCTTCTGAGGAAAATAAGATTCCTATTCCTACTTCATCAGCCCTAACGCCAAAAGGTGCTACTTCTGCTTCTGGCTTCGACACCAGTCAGAACCATCTGTATGCTCTTGCCACTAACCAGGACTCTGAGGCATCCTCCGATGTTTTTATGGGTATGCTTAAACTTTTCTATCGTGGTGTATATTGTCTACTTGATCCCAAGTTTACTCTCTCTTATGTGACCTCTTATGTGGCTATTCATTTTGGTTTTAATCCTGAATGTATTTCATATCCCTTTTCTGTGTCCACCATGGTGGGTGACTCTATTATGGCTAGAAATGTCTGTAGGGGTTGTGTGATATTGGTCCATGGTAGGGAAACCTTGGTCGATCTAATAGATTTAGACATGTTAGACTTTGTAGTGATTTTGAGGATGGATTAGTTGCATTCATGCTATACATCTATTGATTATCGAACCAGAAGGATCAGTTTCTATTTCCCAAATGAGCCGATGATTTGATGGGAAGGCAGTTCCTTAGCTCCTAAGGGAAGGTTTATTTTGTATGTTAGAGCCCAAAAATTTATTTCTAAAGGGTGCCTCTATTATTTAATACAAGTTAATGATTTTAGATCCGAAGGTCCTTCCTTTCAAACTGTTTCTATGGTCTGCAAATTTCCCAAGGTGTTTCTGGATGATCTTCCTAGTATTCCTCCAGATAGGGAAATCGATTTTGGGATTGATTTTCTTTCGGATACTTGTCCTATTTTCATCCCTCCTTACAGAATGGCTCTGGCTGAGTTGAAGATCTCAAAGAGTAGTTGAAAGATCTTCTAGATAAGGGTTTTATACACCCTAGTGTGTCTCTGTGGGGTGCTCTCATGCTCTTTGTGCGTAAGAAGAATGAGTCACTTTGGATATGTATTGATTACTGCCAATTAAATAAGGTGACCGTGAATAATAAGTATCTGCTTCCAAGGACGGATGATCTATTCGATTAGCTTCAGGGTGCTAAGTATTTCTCTAAGATTGATCTTTGGTCGAGTTACCATCATTTGAAGATTAGGGAAGGGTTATATCCCTAAGACTGCCTTCCGATCCCGGTATGGTCATTTTGAGTTTTTGGTGATGTCCTTTGATTTGACCAACACCCTGACAGTATTTATGGACCTTATGAATCGCGTTTTTCGTCAGTTCTTGAATTTGTTCATGATTGCCTTTATCGATGATATTTGTGTGTACTCTAAGAACGAGGAGGATCATACCAATCACCTTCAAGATAATCAAAGTAATAAAAATATTAAATGTTGAGATAATGTTGTATTTATTAATTAGACTGCAGTTGTTCACTTATTTCATCTCATTGGTATATTCGTCTGTTGTAGTACATTCTTGGGCCAGCCTTAACATATTTATTTCAGTCCAAATTTACATATTATTTCATTCCTTTAATACATCCTAGGTAAATCATTTATACATATTGTTTCTTTTGTAAACCCTAGATAAATTTTTTGTATATATCTCTAATATCTTGTACCTTATTTAGTTGTGTATCCTACCTTATTTAGAAGTGTATCCTCTTAATTATTTTATATCTTATTTATACTTCTTTAGTTTATTTAGTGTTAGTTTTGGTATAAGTTTATTTTGTTCCATTACTTGTATAAATAGGGCATTATACATTAGTTTTATTATTCAACTTATTCAAGTTCATTCAAGTTGTTCAATAATTCATTCAAATTATTAAATCATTTGTTCAAGTTATTTAAATGATTCATTGAATTCATTCAATTACCCAAGTCGTTCAATTATTCATTCAAGAAAAGGAGAAGAAAATTTAAGCAAACTCTTTCAATTTCTTTTAAGCAAAATTTTTCAATTTTTACATTTAAGCAGGGTATATAAAACAAAGTAAATATGAAATTCACTTAAATAATGAAGTATTGTTTGAACAATCAAACAAAGAAAAAATCTTAAACTCTTGATGAACGTCTCAAACAATAATTGAAATATGAAACTTATTACCTCCAAATAACTTATAAGTAGAACTCACGATGTAACTGGCAGGGATAATAAACAAATTTCACTATGAAAAAATTATGTAAGAGAATTGAAAGAGTTGGTTTGATTTATTTTGTGGGGTCAAACCCACGTGGGAGAAGATTTCATGTGTCAATTTACTTGGCTAGGAAGTAAACTTGGAGAGCAAGCAAAAATTACGGAGGACAAATTCAGTATTTATTTTTTCTTTTCTTATTTTGTACCTGGAGTCAAAGTTTTTCCATCTATAAAAGAATCACAATTCTTCATTTGGAAACCATCTAACAAATTCATTGTTATCCATTATAAGAGTAGAAAGTTGAGATAGCAATTCTCTTGAGTGTAATTGGGATCTCTCCCCTTTCTTTGTTATTATAAAGGCATCTGTTCTCTGGTGGATGTAGGATCATTTGGACCCGAACCATGTTAAATCTTGTGTCTTTTTTTTCTTATATCACATTTCGACTAAAAATTGATACCAGAGCCAAGGTTATATCTTAATATGCTCCATTATTGCAATACAGTCTAAACTTCTACATTGGAAAAGAATTACTTTTATTTTCTCTGTTTTCAAATACTATCCATAGTAGAAGAGAGAGAACAAGTTGAATTGAGTTCCATGATGTTTGAAATTGATAATTTAGTGGGTGAAACAACTTTAATATCTTGAAGATTCAGAGATTCAATTCATGCTATTGGCTGAAAGTACACCAATGGTATATCAAATTCTGAAAGGAAAAGATTTAAGATGATGTATTGAGCATTATCCAACTGTCGCTTGCACCTAACATGCTCTGTGAAGTAAGTACAGGTACCAATGAGATGACCAAACAATTATGGGATAAGCTGTAAGGGCTTTAGCAAGATCGGTCGGTGACAACAAGGACGTTGTTACAATGACGTCTTCACTCATTTAAGATAGAGTTAGGTACTTTTTCGCAAGACCATATAGATGCGTTCAATAAACATATCATGAACTTATAGACGCCAGAGATTTAAAAAAATGAGCAGACGTTAGCATGTTCTTTGCTATTTTCATTGACTTCAAATATCATGATATTGAGAATTGAATAATGATTAACAAGAAGCCTATCACTCCAGAGAAAATGTAACAAGTGCTTAACTTTTATGAAAACATTTTGAAGGAGACAAAGATGATGAAGCTAATGGGGTCTTTGTGAGAAGCCTTACTAGCCAATGAGAAAAGAGCAAATCAAACCACATATCAAAGTCTCGTGTGAACAAGAAGAATATAGATGGTGGGGGCTACCACAAAAGGGACACTTTGAATGAGATTGCTCGACATTGAAGTCCAAAAAAGGTACGTGAATTCATGGTTGAAACAATACATTTCTTTGATAATGGATATGTACCTATAATATCATGCAGTAGTGGAGTCCATGGTAACAAATGGGTGTGAGACTCTAGTTGTACTCTGCATATGACATTCCAAATAGATTAGTTTAGCAACTATGAAAAAAGTGGAGGAACCATAATAATGTTCAATAATGCAACTTATAAAATAGTTGGCATTGGATTAGTTTGTATTCCCTGCAATGATGAAATCGTGAGGAATATTACAGAAGTCCATCATGTTCCTAATCTTAGAGTTTTGCAATGTAGAGTTCAATAATTTCTGTAAGGTTCATGGGATCTCAAGACATAAAATGTCCAGACACACACCACATTATAATGGTATTTTCGAGAGGATAAATAAAACTTTTCTTGAAAAGGCTCGTTTATGCTCCTACAAACCAAAATGTCTAAAGTGATTTGGGCTGAAGCAATTCATATTGATTCTCATATTGTCAATTGATCTCCAACATCAGCGAATAACTCTAAGACTCCAAATGAGGTATGGTCAGGTGGACCCTCTAACTATTCATACTTATGAATATTTAGGTCCCCAGCTTATTATTTATTATCTTATTGAAGAAAAGATTTAACCAATGGTTAGAAAGGACATATTCATAGGGTTTGTGGATGGAGTAACAAGGTAAAATATTTGTTGTTTGTCTTTACTCGAATTTGTAGTTAGTAGAGATGTTACCTTTGATGAATCTTCTGTACTTGATCCTCATAAAGTTTTTGTGGAATTATTAAGAAACTAGAACAAAGCAGGTAGAGCTATCAGTGGAGATTATCAAAGAGAAGGAAGAAGAAACTTAAATTGATGAGTCAAAAGATGCAAATCTTGAAGAACTTATAGTCAATAGACCATCACAATTGTGAAAGGAAGTGGAAAAATATAGCTATGAAATTGGAATGCTATATAAAGAAAGCAAGTATGATTACATATACGTTCGTAGTTGTAGAAGAAGAGATTAAAGATCTTGACCCCTTATCATATATTGAAGCAACTTCTAGCAGTAATGCTGCACAATGAAGATTGACCATGATGATAGAGATGAATTGTCTTCACAAAAATCAAACATGAGTATTACTTGAAAGGCCAAAGGGGAAAAGGACAGTTGTATACAAATGGGTCTACAAAAAGAAAAAGGGAATTTACGAAGTGGAAGATTCTAGATTCAAGGTGAGATTGGTTGCAAAGGGTTTCAGTCAAAAGGGAGGAGTTTATTACAATGAGATCTTCTCTTGGGTCGTAAGACATAGCTCAATTTGCCCGCTACTTGCATTAGTTGCACAATTTAACTTGTAGCTTCAATATTTTGATGTCAAAACTACTTTGTTGCATGGTGATTTAAAAAATACAATCTATAAAGATTAGCCTGAAGGTTTTCTATCCGAGGGAAAAGAAGATCAAGTATGTGTAATACCTCACACTTCTCCTAGTTCAAATTCGTCTCTGGAACGTCAAAAATCTTGCTTCAAATATGAATATATTTTATTCCATATGAAATTTTTAAGATTTTGACTTTTTATCACGTGAGAAATCGAAGAATCTTTCCATCGATACTAAATTCGCCCAAATCCGATACTCGGGCGAAGAGTTAGAACCATTTTAGTGAGACAGTGTACCACCTGGTACTTTGGCGCGTCGCGGAGTCAGAAAAATGGTAATCGTTAAAATCCAATGAGCATCCATGATTATGTCACGTTGCGCCAAAGCTCAGTTTTCCAATTATCTAATTTCCAGTGAACTGGCGCGATTTCACCACGTCGCACCACTATGAGAAATCGGGATTTTCAGATTCCATTTTTAATTTCAAAGACCAATTTGTAATTTCCTAAAGCCCCAAATCAGTTTATATAAGGTATTTATACCCTAAATAACAAGAATACTTCATTATTCATCAATTTTTCCCCAAATCAAAATATTTTCTCTCTCAAGAAGTCAAGAACCCTAGCCAAGAAATCAAGAACGAGCCTAAGGATTTCTTCAAGAACCTTCAAGAAAAGTCTTCTAAGGTTTGTTAGATGTTGATTCTTGGGTTCCTTCCACCCAAGAAGTTTAAGAATCCCTTTTTAAATTCATTGATTTTGATTTTATGAGTTTTTCATGATTCATGTGAAATGAAGTTCATGCTCATGTTATTGTTGAGGTATAGTTCATGCTTTAGAAGACAAGTTGCGTGCTTTAATCTTGATTCGAGTTGAATTGCATTATGTCTATGTTAAATCCCTAAATTTGCAAAATGGTTGATGAAATCATGATGCTTAGGTTTGGACATTGTTGAGTAACCAAAGCATGCTCCCCATATATTTGATAAAATGCTTATGTGAAGAAATTAGAGCCATTATAGCATGTTGACTAGAAATCCTCAATTGTGTGTAAGTTCATGCATGCCAAGAGTTTGTTGAAAAGCCTTAGTGAATGAATTGTGACATGTTAGCATGAAATTCCTCAATTATTTGTTTTTAATACATGCTATGTGTTTGATGCAAGACCTTGTAGAATGGAGTGCGAGCCAATAACATGTCTCCTTATACTATTGCATGTTTATGATTTCCAAGTGTTTGAAGAGATGCTTTAATGATTGTAATGGTGAATGAAAGTCCATGGTCATGATTTTTAAGATGGTTATGTATTACTTTTATGTATTGAGTCCTGGGGGTATTTATACCTAAAAATTTAGCTGCAAGTCTAGAGCCTGTGTCAGTTTTCACGATAATCTCATTCAAGACACGATCCTTAGAACTCAGTACTCTCACACAGTTACAGAAATTAAGAAATCTCAGTAATCTACGTATCATTAGCATTCCAGCTTCAGTTCAGTACTCAGCTCAGATCTTAGCAATATTCAAGTATTCAGAACTTAGTAACATTCAGTCAAATAACGAGATCCAGTAGCATTCCGTCAGATAACAGAACCAAGTGAACTCAGTCAGATCAGTCAATAAATATGAATAGTAACAAATTCAGTTCAGTCTTAGATCAGTTAAGAATCAGTTTAGAGTCCTTCAGTTGGGAGTAGTAACTAGCACTGAGCGAGTACAGGGATGACCACTTCCCCGTTAAAGGGTTATAGTCGTTAATAACAGTCCCTGAACACCAGAGCTGCCCAGCCAGCGCAGGAACAGGAGTCACTTATTAGATTAACTCTTGACCATCATACTGCCTTAGGCTTGACTTCCGGTTCAGGGTCACCCGTTAGAGAGGCTTGACCATAGCAGAGGTCTTTACCCGTGGCACAGTATTGACACCCTTCCAGCTGGGGTTACAGGTTACAAACCACTAGTTCAGAGTTGGGGCATGTCAGTTAAGTGAGAACTTCCACAGTTACAGTTTAGTCTCAGTCATCGCAGTAGCACTCAAAAATCAGGACTGTCAGATACGGTCATTCATCTCAGTGAGGAACTTAGATAGTTCCATAGATTCATAGACCACCTGCTAGAAAGGTCTGGTCTTACATGAAGTTAAACAGTATCAGTACCAATTTATTTAGAGATCGCCCGCTAGATAGGCCTGATCTCAAACTCAGATTAATCATTCCTTATCATTATTACTAGATTTGAAAATCATCCGCTAGATAGGTTTGATCTCAGTTCCAGTCAGTCGATATTAGTAAGATCAGAGTTCAGTCATTGGTAGACTTGGTTATTCAGACTCTCAGTGTTAGAAAATGTAGATATCAGTATTAGTAGACTCAGTTGTTAGAAATTCAAGTATTCAGAAGGTATTATTCAGTCCATGAATGTATCCTCATTCAGTACTCTCATGTTATTCTGTTAAGTTATTCTTATGCATAAGCCCTTACATTTAGACTTACCTCATATAGAATAACAGTATATTCAAAGTACTAACACATACTTTTCTCTTACGCTATGGGGTCTTATACCATAGGTTCAGGCTAGCGAGAACCAGAGTACCCTTAGCAGTCCCAATTCAGCCAACAGCAGTTGACTTAGCAGTGAGTCTTCATCATTCAAGGATGATCCTTATTTTGTTATGGCATTAGACTCAGTTTATTTTCAATAGACGGAGTTAGTTGGGGACATGTCCCATCAACTTTACAGTTCAGATAGTTTAGAGGATTTTCAGATAGATGTATCTATATTAAATTTTTAGTATTGATTATTTTAGATGTTTGAACCTTATGGCAAGTTTCTGCCAGTTTTTCACATTTATTTTCTATATTATGCAGTGCTCAGGTACAAATATCAGAAGAGGGTTATTTTGTGGTCCTTTGGGGTCGTAAGCACCGTATGGTGTGTTGGTTCCAAAAAATTGGGGCATTACAGTATGTCAACTAAATGAGTCTTTGTATGGTTTAAAATAATTCTCTACACAGTGGTACAAGATGTTTGATGCATTCATGACTACACGATTTCTCAAGGAGTTCATCCGATAACTATGTGTGTCACAAGAAGATGTATGACAACTCTATTGATGAAACATGGGAGGTGTACCACCGTTAAAGGACCAGGTCACTGAGTGAGGTGACTAGAAATAAAATAGTGAACACACAAGAGTTTGCAGAAAATAAAAAACACAAGGATTTATGTGGAAACCTCCTTTCTCAAGGAAGAAAATCCCACAACTTTCACTCATAAGTACTAAATCTCTACTATAATCAAAACTCACTGATACAGACTCCAATGAACTTAGATCTAAGTTCTTTAAGTTGTATCAACTCTACTACAACCACTTCTTGACAACTCTGTCACTTTAAAATCAATTATCTCTAATCGACACACCTTAGGTAACCCTACCTAAGAACTCTACATCAATAAAAAAGCTTTACTCTTAAACAATGAGTAAATCATTCACAAAGAAAGACTCAAGAAACATTAACAAAAAAATTAACAATTTCGAACATGGGCTTGAAGAGTTTTCATCGCAACCAAGGAATTCTCTAATTTGCAAAAACTATTGAAGGAGTAGCATATCTTTGAATTTATAGTAGTGTAGAAACAAGGGTTGAGTTTTGATTGGACCAGGTGTTTAATCAGTTACGTTGTGCACCTGTACAATTTGTTACCTTAGCGGATGAAACTATATAGAGATGTGATAGCTGTACCAGGGCAAGCTATGCAAGGCACCTGGTCCTCTAATATAAACTAGTCATCATCAAAATGTGCGACAATAATTTTCTCTCTTTTGATGATGAGAAATAATAACCTCAGAGAATCAAAATTCATTTAGATCTAGAGAAAATACTTATATCTACACCAACATTCTCCTGCCAGTGGTATCCCTTTACTCTCTTGTCACACACATCATATCAGCATTAGAGCAGTATTCACTTGTGTTCCTCTTATCAACATCTCCCCTTTCAATAGTATTCACCTGTCTAATAGTAATCGATCCCTACCATGATGAAATCAATATTCCCCTTTTGGCATCATAAAAAATTTAGAATATTAAACCAAGAATAAAATAAGCAAAAATAGTGAACTCATGGCCACTGGAAATACTAACATGAATGAATAACTTAAATAAGAAGAGACAGTTGATAGACATAAATAAATATTCCATTCATTTAAGATAGACAAGTACCATAACAGTGTAAAGAAAAATTAACATAAACTTCTTTATCCTAAAAGAGCCATAGGAATCACAAAGGAGAAACTGACACAGGGAGACTCGAAAAAAAGAAGGGGAAGGCTTAAGTAGATGGAAGTTTTGGGGAGAGAGTCTTGAGAAGCATTTTCTTTATGACACTCTCAGCAACATGAGAGTAAAAAAGTTGCTTGGTTAGGTCCTTCACTTCTGCATTCAAACTATGAACCTCTTTAGTGAGTGTTGTGACCTTTGCTTAGGTTCTGCATTTTCTATTCTGAGTGCTTCAGTAGCACATTAGCACTTGGTCCATCAGAGGAGAGCTGCTGGTTCTTCATCTTCAATTTCAGGATCTCTGCATTCTTAGCATCCATGCTAACTCTCATTTCCTCTGTCTCTTTACCCAAGTTTTTTGAATAGCCAACAATTCTGACTCTTAGGACATGGCTCCTACTTTTTCTTTGACACATTTATTTTCAACCAATATAGTCAGACTAAATATTTGTTTCACTATTTCAGGATTTTCTTTTTTGTAAACAACCCCAAAATGATCAAACACTTTGTTCAGAAAGTATCTATAAGGCATGCCATCTATTCCTTCCTTATCATGGATAACCTTGTACATATGTTCAATCATTAGAGCCGGCAGCCTAATCAACTCAAACTTTATAAAGCATTCAATTACATACAAACCCACAATAGAAACAATAGTTTTCTTTTCAGACCTGGGTAAGATAACATTGTTGACAGTCTCCAAAACTAGTTGGAATTAACTTTTAAGGAATTTCTTCCCTACTCCTACAATAGAGGTTTCTCCAACTTTTGAAGCATCTATCATAAATTTAGTGAAGAGTTGTTGTTTTATAATAGTTCTTACACCAACAATGGGAACATCTATTATTTTTCCCAAACTTTTTTCATCCAATTTAAGTTTCTTACCTTGGACTAGAGAAGTCAAGCTCAGCCCATCATCAGAGAACTTCACTATGTAATAAAATTACCTCACTTCACCTTCATATATAGAGGGAACTAGTTTCTCTAGAAGGGTAGCTAGCCCTGGTATTTGACATACTCTACCAGTTTTACCATCCCGGTTTTTTGAAAGATCTTGGATTTAAAAACCCTTCCAGACAATACTTTCTGTATTTTAAGGACTTTATTGCTCTCCTATTTAGACACACACTTCTCTTCTTCCTGCTTCCTTCTTTTTTTAGAACCACATCTTAGTTCTTATTTTGAAATTCTCGTTTTGGGAACAAGTCCCTCAGAGACTTTCCTTTTCTTTATTGTAATATATTTCTATTTTATCCCAGTTGGACTCCTAGACCTTTAAGGAGAGGACCTGGTCCTTCCCTCATCCTGCACTTCTTTCCTTCTACTTTCTGTTGTATTAGAAACATCAAGATCAATATCTTTATTTCCATCTCCAACATTAACCACTTCTACATTTTCATCCTCAACCATAGTGACTTTGTTCAACCTTCTTCGTTTAATAGTTGCTGACTTATTTGCTTTCATAGCATCCCCCAACAACTTCTTCTCAGTACTCCTAGTTGAGTAATTTATTGTGGCTTTTACCTCAGTATCAACCACCTTTTCTTTACCCTTACTGCCTCTTTGTTTTTACATCGACCACCTCAGAGACAATTTATCCGCATCAATTTCATCCTCCTTATTTGGAGGTTGTGTAAATTTCTCAACATTCTCATCAGTTTAAGGAGATGAATCTCTTGTTTTCTCACCAATACTTTGATTCTCCTCACCGAAAGAACTCTCTATGGGGTTATTTAAGAGCAAGATAAGGTTCTTAGCAACCCAATCTTCACCATCCAACTCACTACTAGAAAGGTTAGTCCTTTTCTCAAGAATCTCTTCATTAAAAACTTGGGCAAAATGGGATTTGACTTTGAAAGAGTGAGAGAACCAGGTTCTTTTAGGTTTTTAAAGGGGTCAATCTTTTTTGGGACTTTTGATAGAAGGGTATTTTAAGGTAGCTCAATTTCAATAGGATAACCAAAGGTTTGACTTTGGTCCACTACTAAGGCAGACTCAGGTGAGGGTTCCACAAGTTTTGGAATTTCTTCCATGGCTAACTCATTCAGGAAATATGAGAGGATGACACATCGACCTTAGAAAGTTTAGGGAAGGGTGTCAATAGTGAAATGAACTCAATTTCTTGAGGAGACTTCTAAGAACCTTTCTTTTCAGTCATAGGCATTGATTGTAAAAAAGTTTCTATGGAAGGATTTTCTGGGTGGAGGGAGGGATTTTGAGCATTTTCTCAGTCCTATTTGAGTCTTGAGTGAGTAGTGTAGTCATCCATTTGGATGCTTTTGAGATGGAAAAAAAATAAGAAGGTTGATTTTTGATAACACACTGCTTTTGAAAGAGAAGGTTTGAGAATAGATTTTGAAAAGTGAATATAAAACAATTTGATTTTGTATTTAAGGGAGTAAATCATTGCAATGCTATAGACTTTAAGGGAATAGGACGTGTCTGGTCCCAATAGGTGCAACTATTCACTTTTCTAGGGATTTGACAGATTCCTAACAAATAAGGGAAAGGACGCGGCTTTTTCAGACAAAACTTTATGAAATATTAAATTACATATTTGTGGTACTAACCTGTGGGAAGGGAAAAGGCCCTCCCCTTGCTTGAGTGAATATTTTATATAGCGTCTATCTTATCTGTTCTCCTTCAAAGTGTTTCACCATACATGTATACCTGCAAAGGTATGGTACTGAGTTACACCAATAAGTACAGGCTCCATCAAGGATACCAGTATCCTAATCTATCACGACCCAAACCGAAGCCCTTGTCGTGACGAGCATCCCGAACCATGAAAGCTTGAATGCCCTTCTCTCTCTGGTAATCATGCACATTATTCATAAATTATAATAGAAGATGCAGAATTGTAAATCATTACGGAAACATGGTCATACTCTGAGTTCAATTAAATTATGAAAAATGAAATCCAATATCAACTATACAACATCTGAACCAGTCTGCAAAATCTCTACTACATCTGAAAATGACAACTGTCTGAAACTAGGACAAGGTCCCTAGTAGACCTAAACCAAGATAAAGAACATAATCTGAACGACATAGGCCTTCTAAAATAAAGAAGGCTCACAAACTACATATATCACTGCTGTCTGAAAACTCTATGGCCTAGCAGGACCTCTGAACTGAGCTTTAGACCCTTGGAGGAAAAGGGGTCAATACAAATGTACTGGTATGCGAAGAAATTCAAAAATAATGTGTTTATAAGTATAAATTAGGTAAGAGCAATTTACCAAAACATCATGCATAAATCATTTCAAAACACATGGACACTTTTCTGAAAATCACAAATCATTATGGACACTTTTCTGAAAATCACAAATCATTCTTATCAAACAGTTTCTGATCTTTGTATTACTTCTGAGTTAGGTGGCACTCCCCTACAATTCTGATATTCCACGAGCAGTATGGAATCCACCATTGACTCGGCGGAGAAGCCCCCAACCCGAGGGTGCCGCAAGGGTTGGAGTTTTTGATTCTAATACGCCACACAACACTAGACCAGCGTAATATAATATACCCGAATCAGCAAATCACGGTTTCGGGAAACGAGTTTTCTAAACTTGTAACATCTCTTTATGATCAATTTTATCCTGTTCTGAATCATACATTATTCTAGTTTCAACATCTAAAAATTCTAACTTCAAATATGCATTCTATTCTATTCTGAATTACCATGGCATAATCTAAATTGGTGTCATCACACCAAGACTTGCCAGTCCTTTTTTCTAAGCCATAATGTATCATGCATAATTCTTTCATTAAAAAATAGTTCAAACCACTCAAACATGCAAATAGTATAAGAGATTTCATATTCCGAAACACAAGTCAAAACTATGCAGAGATTATTCAAACCTATGGTGGTCATGTGTTTTTGGAAAAACATGCTACTCTTCATTATATGTAATTTCAACAAGTATCAACATGCACAACCCTCTCTTTTGAATTCAAAAATTATACTCAAGTGATAGCATTAATCAAGATATTTCGTATCATACTGTCAAGATGCATTTCAAAATATTTTATATTATACGAAAGATGAGAAAAACCATACAAGAGAGGGATTCTTTATTATTCATGCTCTAAATTGAATATTCATCCTTAAACACCTGCTTACATATATATATAATTTCGAATCAATTTGGGGGAAGGCCTAAAGAACAAAACAATATCATTAACATTCATAATGTATGATAAAATCATGGATTTCAAAACCCTTTTCTAAATTCATGCTTGATAGATCTTTAAATCATACTTGAATATTTCAACATGCCCATGTATTTTTAGGATAAACCCCACGTACCTTAAATTATAAAATCTGAAAGATGGAACCCAGATCTAGATAGATGAAATCCAGATCTTGATCCATTTCTTGAGTATCTTCACTTAGGAAGATGAATTCTTGATCTATGGAAGGGAAGGAAACTTGAATCTTGATTTGTTTCTTGGAGATCTTGAACTTAAGGATTGATTTTCTTGATTTCTTGATCTTAGAGGAAACCCTAGTTTCCATCTTGTTCTTGAGAGTAGAGAGGATTGAGATGTTGTAAAATTGATGATATATGGATTAAAGTCTTAAAGGTATGGAATAATGTGGACATGATATGTCTTCTAAGAAAGAATATAGCCGAGCTGAAACATTTAAACTTTTATCATGAAACTGAATTCCTAGTTGACTTAACTTTACTTGCTTTAAGAAGCTGATTCATGCTGAGAGTTTAGAATTTCCTTGAAGTGTTCCTGATCCAATCATATATATATATATATATTGAATTGAGAAGTGGTAACTTATTCAATTACGAACCATGAGGCAATATGACTTAGATCGTACCAGGGTACTGTACTACCTGAGCTAAAATACTTGGAAGTATTTGAAATTATGCTCTGAACTCTTATGAACTGAGTCATGAATAAGTAGTTGAATCTGAAACATGATGCTTTGACTGAACTGAAATTGCAACTTACATGGATGGAATAGATTATCTCTTGGGATGGTCATATGCATGAGACTTCCGATAGTAGGACTGGGTGAAAAGGTGGAAAACCACAGTAACTTGTCTATCTAACTGTTAAACTGAATTACTGGCTATACAGACTGAATTTTGCTGGACCCTCATACTTAACTGGAGTATCTCTTCAAAACTCTTTCTAAAGAAGTCCTAGTAGCATTAGGGGGCAAAGAATATTGGGCATGAGTTACACAAGACATCCAACTAAGGAATCACAAAATAACACTACTCCATAGCATGGAATATAGACATATAACTCATAAAATAGGATAGAATTACCAGGCCTTAGGCAATGCCACTTCTTACTTTCAAGCTTATCACACTCCTCGAATACTCCCTTAACCGTACTATCCCCCATAATTACCATACTCATTTAATTCAGCTTAAAATTCTCATATGGGCATCAATAAATCTTTCTACTAATATCTAAAGTATCTTAAATCCTTTCACCGTGATCAATCCTAACTCTAAATCACAAAATATAATACGCTACACCACGATATTATTCTAAACCATATGATTCAACCTTCTATATCAAATTTTTTTTATCACATCCTAAGCATACTGTTCCCTACCACTTCAGTGACTAACTCTGAACTCTTACTATGGATTTACTAGCACATATTGCATTCCTCCACTTAAATTCCCAACATGTCATTCAATCCTATCTTTATAACCACATATGAATTTCAAGGCCAACACCCATAAAGACATACTTCACATATATTCTCTAAACCCCTATCAATACAATCACACGCTGTACCCCAAGAACATATACGCAAAAATTTCTACTAACCATCACATGTATCAAAGACTTGGCCCCAAATCTTACTTTATACTTATGGCCTTATCTAAAACAAGCATACTATGATCTTCCATCAACAAGAAACCTTTACTCATCACCACTATCATCACATAAGGAGGAGTCACTAAGAAGTTAGAACATAAGATCTTGAACCATGGAAGGATATTATAAGAGAATTGAAACTTAACTGAGGCCTAAGAACCACCGAATCAACATCAGGGATTCATCAAAATGATCTGAATTGGGGGCATACCTGTCTATAAGCGGAATCTTAAAAATCATTTGGCATGTAGAATAAGTTATAGAAACTGAGCACACTGCACAGCGTGAGTACATGAGTCATGAGCTGCATGACCTTAATATAGAGTTCGTAACTTATGGAATGTGATCCCGACTACTGAATGAACTGAAATTCTTCATTTAGGAACTAGAAGAGCACCTGATTCTCTACCATAAATTCCTCATTGAGAAACTATAAGAGCACCTGATTCTCTACCATATACATAAACATAAACTATGATCATGGAACTAAAATGTGAGGCATGAGTAGGTATCGGGATATCTGAAAAATATTGAGATAAGAATGGGTTGAGTCCCACCCTCACTTTCTGATGTTCTATATCATACTGGCATTACTATTTGAATCTGAGAGTCTGACTTGGTTACTTGTTCCATCATCTCCCCCTTATGTTCAAGCCATCACCTTAACTTTGAGAGATCCCTTACTAGACTCTAAACTGAACTACACTCACTACACTCTGGAGTCTGGAATACAACGATACATGAAATTAATAGAACTTAACCCAAATGGCTACACTTGGAAGTGGAATACCCACTACTAATACCACCTTCAGAGACACACTCTATCATTCTATAGCCTGAATAGTCTTTATATAATACTGGAACACTTACTTTGAATCTCCATAAGTATCCCCATAGTCAGAGTGCACACCCTCTAATGCTTTAACTCTTATTTCTATGAGCTCAACCTTCAAGAAATCAATCTTAGCTTCTGACACTTAACATGGATATCACCTAGCCCTTGATGAACCATACTACTTCTGGCATAGCCTACAAATATCGTGACTCCAAACTTATATCTCTCTACCATGAGAATCAAGATCATATAAAAAGGCACAACACTGTCAATCAAAACTCCTTAACATAGCTATTTAGCACACTATATACCATCTAACTAGTCTTTCTCCACTTAGCAACTCAATGGTACCACTTTCCACACATAACATGTAATAGCCTTAGAAAAATACCACAACCTCATATCACCTTGGCATACTTCTACATCATACATACTACATCATACTTCATTACGAATCAAATAAACTTAAGCTCTTGCATACACTGTTCAAGCCTATTAGATCACTTTCATATAACTAGTATCATTAACCAAGAAATCATCACATCCACCTTCATGGACATCAACTGTTCAAACTTAATGTCTAGTGCTAAACATGATTTACCACCCAGCATGACACATAATTCTCACAAAACATTCATCATTAATCTTAAGCCATTATTCTTACATCTACATTCTACATTAAATTCAAGCCTATAGTCTAGCATCAATCATCCACCGCCAATGAAGAATGCCACATAATATACTAGTCCATCAAATTGGGATATTCTATCCAAATACCTCAAAAATCTACTACATACCTTCTCACAAGTAGTACTAGTTTACAACTACCAACAAAAAGAAAGTCAAGGGGGGTAAATTCACATAATAGACATGGTCAACCTTAATCTTATATTATAACCCCATACAATCTTGTCTACTTATACGGCTTTCTCACATCACACTTACTTACCCAAGCCTACATTTAGACTACCTTCAAATTCCACAAACAACCATGAGTCTATAATTATAACTTACTGGCTCATCTAGCCATTTTCATACTTCAAGCAGACAACAATTCACCTTAACTAATAACTCCCTCTCTACCTTCTACTAAACTAACACACAAGGATGTATCACTTTATTACCAACTCAATCTCATGCAGAAAGATTTGACTATACATATATTCAACCAACACAAGAACAACAAATTGCTAGTGAATCGAAATAGGCCTCACACGGCTTCACTAGACTTTGATTTTTGTCTTTTGAACAAGAAAATGAAATGAATAATAGAGCAACTATGCTAGTGAATCGAAAGAGCCCCACATGGCTTCACTGAACTTTTTTTTTCAACAACACAATGATATCAAGATTACAAGAGATAGAAACTTGACTCACAATAATCAATGATCTAAGAATACACATCTTACTCTGTATAAATAAAAATCTGAGTCAAACACTTCCCTCACAGACTACCATACAATCCACACATGCTACTAGTTACCACATTAGTCTATCACTATAAAGGGGTAAATCATCCTCAATCAACGGTTATTCAACTATAAATATTTAGTTACACAAAATTTACCCTCATTGTGACCTCTAAACTTGTGACTTCATTTCACCAACTTCTTGATCTAATTTCACTACTAATAGGTCATGACACCAACACTTTAACTTATACTACTACTCGGGTGGAAATACAGTTCCAACAATTCTGTTACACATCATTCCCCCTTTAGGCAAGACATCTGCAACATAATTTTTGAAAAGGACTGAATACCCTTAATACCACAAGTTGAAAAGCATGATTTCATTAGAACCAAAGTTCACACTAGAATCAATACACTCTGAAATACTAACAGACTCCTTGCATAATTTTAAAATCTTATATGGCTCAATCAAAAAGGACCATACCATTTAAACTCTAAACTTCTACACTTGATTCACCTCAACAATGAGACATATCTGAGCATATCAAAGTAAGAAAAGAATTGGGATAACTTTACTTTCATATGGGCAATACCATAGCATGAATTAGAGTATGAAAGAGGAACATTTTGGCCCTATTGCATGAACTAGAACATGAAGAAAGGGAAATATTCCTAAATGCCTAGTAGCCTCTTGCTTATAAGTATGGCGCGCTACACACCCATAAATAAGACTCTATCCGATGCAATTTTACAGACACCCTAGGACCATGAACTATGCTCTGATACTATGTTTGTCATGACCCAAACCGGGGCCCTGACCGTGATAAGCATCCCAAACCATGAAGCCCAGATGCCCTTCTCTTTGGTAATCATGCACAATATTCATAAATTATAATAGAAGATGTGAAATTGTAAATCATTACGGAAACATGTTCATACTCTGGGTTCAATTAAACTATGAAAAATGGAATCCAATATCAACCACACAACATCTGAACCAGTCTGCGAAATCTCTACTATATCTGAAAATGATAACTGTCTGAAACTGGGACAAGGCCCCCAGTGGACCTAAACCAAGATAAACAACATAATCTGAAAGACATAGGCCTTCTGAAATAAAGAAAGCTCACCAACTACATATATCACTATTGTCTAAAAAATTTATGGCCTAGCAGGACCTCTGAACTGAGCTTTAGACCCTAGGAGGAAAGGGGGTCAATACAAATGTACTGGTACGTGAAGAAATCGAAAAATAATGTGTTTATAAGTATAAAGTAGGTGAGATCAATTTACCAAAACATCATGCATAAATCATTTCAAAATACATGGGCACTTTTCTGAAAATCACAAATCATTCTTATCAAACAGTTTCTGATCTTTGTATTACTTCTGAGTTAGGTGGAACTCCCCTACAATTATGATATTCCATGGGTGGTATGGAATCCACCATTGAATCAACGGGGAAGCCCCCAACCCGAGTGTGCCACAAGGGTTGGAGTTTTTGATTCTGATCGCCACACGACACTAGGCCAGTGTAATATAATATACCTGGATCAGCAAAATCATGGTTTCGGACAATGAGTTATGTGAACTTGTAACATCTCTTTATGCCCAATTTTATCCTGTTCTGAATCATGCATTATTCTAATTTCAACATCTGAAAATTTTGACTTCAAACATGTATTCTATTCTATTCTGAATTACCATGGCATAATCTAAATTGGTGTCGTCACACCAAGACTTGCAACTCCTCTTTTCTAAGCCATAATGTATCATGCATAATACTTGCACTAAAACATAATTCAGATCACCCAAACATGCAAATAGTATAAGAGAATTCATGTTCTGAAACACAAGTCAAAACTATGCAGAGATTATTCAAACCTAGG
Organism: Capsicum annuum; assembly: GCF_002878395.1. NCBI lineage: Eukaryota > Viridiplantae > Streptophyta > Magnoliopsida > Solanales > Solanaceae > Capsicum > Capsicum annuum. Next base: position 224,593,850 of record NC_061121.1, on the reverse strand, counting down.
GTGGTCATGTGTTTTTAGAAAAATATGCTACTCTTCATTATATGTAATTTCAACAAGTATCAATATGCACAACCCTCTCTTTTGAATTCAAAAATTATACTCAAGTCATAGCATTAATCAAGACATTTCATATCATACTTGTCAAGATGTATTTCAAAACATTTTATATTATACGAAAGATGGGAAAAATCGTACAAGAGAGGGATTCTTTATTATTCATGCTCTCAATTGAATATTCATCCTTAAACACCTGCTTACATATATATATATATATATATATATATAATTTCAAATCAATTTGGGGGAAGGCCTAAAGACCAAAACAATATCATTAACATTCATAATGCATGATAAAATCATGGATTTCAAAACCCTTTTCTAAATTCATGCTTGATAGATCTTTAAATCATACTTGAATATTTCAACACGCCCATGTAGTTTTAGGATAAACCCTACGTACCTTAAATTATAAGATCTAAAAGATAGAACCCGAATCTAGATAGATGAAATTCGGATCTTGATCCGTTTCTTGAATATCTTCACTTAGGAAGATAAATTCTTGATCTTTGGATGGGAAGGAAACTTGAATCTTGATTTGTTTCTTGAAGATCTTGAACTTAAGGATTGATTTTCTTGATTTCCTGATCTTGGAGAAAACCCTAATTTCCATCTTGTTCTTGAGAGTAGAGAGGATTGAGATGTTGTAAAATTGATAATATATGGATTATAATGCTTAGGGTTCAATTTATATTCGTGGAGAAGGTTTTTGGAGTGAGAAAAAGACCAAAATACCCCTATGTGATAACTTATCACACCAGGTAGTCACTCAGAGGCTGATTTTTGTGAGTTATTGCCTTGGGTTGACGACATGACTGATAGGTCGTCATATATGTGATAACTTATCAGCTCAGTTCATCACTTGTCCACACACAGATATGCTGAGATTTTGGTGAAACTGGTATCGTTGGAAAGCTAATTCGAAGAGATTTCATTTGATATATAGTAGGCCACCCATTTAGTCATATACAAAGAGTGATTGTTGATTGAATCTGATCCAAGTTTCAACGCTCACTCAAACTCGAACGATAGGAAAGCTTTCAACTCGTCCTTGAGTTTGGGGACCTCTATGATCTCAATTTATAATCAAATAGGTTTCCACACTACATAATTAATTAATATGCCAAATTTGCCTAGTATTTATGGCTTTTGAATCATTTACGCATAGAAATGATGATTTTTCGTTCAAGCCCAAAATACGAGGTGTTACATAATCATAGCCAATGGATAGAGGAAAACTGATACATTAAGTAGGTCAATTAATTTTGATCTAAATCAACCTGTTCTTCACAAATTGCTCCTTGTAAAGAGCCTATGTAAAGATATCAACTACCTGCCTAATATTCAGTCTTACATAATTTAATGCAAATGCCCCTCTTTTCAATATTATCTCTCAAAAATGATTCCTCACATCAATATGATTTATCCATTTATGTTGCACTGGATTTTTAACCATGTTTAGAGCATTTGTATTGTCACACATTAAAGGGATAGTGTCTGAAACAATCCCAAAATCCTTCAGATATATAACAATCAAGTTCAACAAGAAGCTACAACTACATATTCAACTTTAATAATAGATAGTGAAACTGAGTTTTGTTTCTTAGAACCCTAGGAAATTAGAGAAGAACCAACAAAAATGATCCATTCCTGAAGTACTTTTTTTATCCACAAAGTATCCATCATAATCAACATCAGTATAACCTATTAAATCAAAACTCTCTCCAAATAGATAGAATAGGACCAGGTAGAATAGGACCAGGTCCTTGTCCCTTTCAGATACCTGAGAATTCTCGTAGAAGCTTTCAAATGAAACTCTTTTGGACAAGCCTGAAATCTAGCACACATTCCCACACTAAATACAATATCTATTCTACTTGTAGCAAGGTATAGTAAGGATCCAATAATCCCTCTATAAAAGGTCTTATTTACTAAGGGACCAGGTTCATCAGTATCCATCTTTAAATTGGTTCCAATTAGAGTATAAATTGGCTTGGCATCTCCCATATTATATTTCTTCAACAATTCCTTAATGTATTTTTATTGACAAATCATAATCCCTTAAGAGGTTTGTTTAATCTGTAGACCTAGGAAGAAGCTCAATTCACCCATCATGCTCATTTCAAATTAACTTCCCATTAATTTTGCAAATTTTTCATATAAAGATTCAGAAGTAGCTCCAAAAATTATGTCATCAACATAGATTTGTACAATCAACAAGTTTGTACCACTGGACTTCAGAAAGAGAGTACTGTCAATTTTCTCTCTCTTAAAGACATTTTCCAAAAGAAACTTTGAAAGTTTCTCATACTAAGCTCTGGGTGCTTACTTCATCCATAGAGAGTTTTATCTAGTTTGAGAACATGATGTGGAAAATTTGCATTCTCAAAACCTGGAGGTTATTTGATATAAACCTCTTTCTTTTAATTTCTATTTAAAAAGGCACTTTTGACATCCATTTGGAAGATTTTGAACCCTATATAAGCAACAAAAGCAATAAGAATTCTAATAGCTTCCATCCTTGCAACAGGAACAAATGTCTCATCATAGTCAATGCCTTCCTCCTGATTATAACTTTAAAAAAGTATTGCCTTATTTTTTTTTATAGTGACATGTTCATATTGCTTGTTTTTGTACATCCATTTTGTCTCAATAATTGTTCTGTCAACAGGTCTGGGGACCAGGTACTAGAATTTCCTCCTTTCAATTTGCTAAAGCTCCTCTTGCATAACATTTATCCAATCAACACCTTTAGGGATTCTTTTATATTCTTGGGCTCAATTTGTGATAATAAATTCATGAAAGCTATAGAATTTCTAGCTTGAGCACTTGTTTGGATTCCAAATTCCAAAGGTGATGTCAGGTTTTCAAGGGGGTGAGAAGATTTATGCTTCCAATTTGATATTCTAGGTTGAGTTCTACTGGGACCAGGACCATGAGGATTTTGACTAGAACTTTTTTTATATTCTTTTTCTATAATTGAGTCTGTAATTGAGATCTTGACTCACCATCACCTTCTTCATCCTCAACTGTGTCGGTTTTTCCTTGACCTTCAGTTTCAGTTATACCATCCCTTTGAATAGGAGTAAGTTCTTCTATGTCAGAATCTTCATCTCCACCAGATTCACTGCAAATATCTCCCCAGACTGCTAAAGCATGTTCACTGCATAATTAGTTACAACCTTCCTTCTTGACCTCTCTAGAACCTGGTCCATTTTTTTTCCTTTGTCACCACCTGGCTTTAGATATTTTTGATAGTCAATTTTGTGTAATGGCCAATCTTTGATTAAACGCCCAAGTTTTCATACTTGTGACAAAATTCAATAGTACCTTCCTTTATGTTGCTTCTTCCTTTCCTTTGAGACTAGCCACTTTTCTTCATAGACCTCACAATCTTCTTGGCTAGATAAGCAACATCAGTTTCCTCTCTACTTGAATCATACTTTGAGGTTTTCAATGAAAGAGACTTTTCCTTTTTATCTTCCTTCTTTTTTTAACCTTGTTGTTTCTTCAGTTCATTAGTCTTTAAATTTCTAATCAGTTCATCTATGGTAAGAGTCTTCAGGTTTCTTGCCTCAGTAATAGCATCTACTTTGCTTTTCTAGGACTTAGAAAGAACTCCCAGGATTTTCCTTAATTGTTTGTATAAAGGAATAACCTCACCCAAATAATTCAGCTCATTGGTGATTGAGAACTTATATGCATTTCTTGAATGGTTTCTCCTTCCTTCATGGAGAAAGCTTCATATTGAGTAGTCAACATATCCACTTTGAACTCCTTCACATCTATTGGACCTTCATGAGTTGTTCTCAGACAATTCCAGATCTTTTTTGCATTTTCACAAGCAAAAATTCAATTATATTCATTAGGTCCTATTCCACACACAAGCAATTTTTTTTGCCTTGAAATTTTTCTAAATTTTCTTACAATTTTTTTCATCATATTCTCTCTTAGTTTTGATGACCATTTTAGTTTTGTTTCCTTCTTTGACCTCATTAACTAGCATATGAGGACCATCAAATATCACATCCATTAGTTCATTGTCCTCAGCCATGATAAAGTCATACATCCTAGTTTTCCACCACTCATAGTATTTCCTATTAAAATGAGGTGTCTAGCAGTGGATTATCCTTCCTATAGATTAGGTAGTGCAACCATGATCAAGAAATAACTTTAGGTGTTAACCTTTTAGAGTGTCCCTGCTCTACCAATTGATGAAACATGGAGGGGGTGCATGTCACGACCCGAGACTGCCCCTAGTCATACCACGGTGCTTAGAACCACAAGTAATCCCAAGATAACCTATGTACTATCATACTGCTTGAGCAACTGATTTAAAATATATATAAAAACTAAATTTTCTAAGTGGAAACATAATCATTACATAATCTATTTCAATACATTTCTATTCAAAGTTTACAATAGTACAATCTGATAGAAAGAGGAACTTAAACTATACACAATGATTCTAACTGACCATCTATGAAGACTCTAGTAATAATGACTATAGGTAGTCGGGAAATGAACCCCAACTATCCTAAATCAATACATACGAATAAATAGATATAGTACAAAAAATGCAACTGGCTTGAGTCCTCGAAATAAGAGAACTCATCACCTGCTGGCCGAACGCTGTGATCTTCCTAACTATGGTCCCATATTAAGCACCTGAATCTACATCATATGAAAATATAGGTAGAATAGGTATGCTATCGGTACTTTGTAATGTACTGAGTATGTGAGATATGCATTAGTCATGAAAATACTTAAAATATGCTTTAAAATTGAGGAAATAAACCATTTGCTAAAATATTCATTTAAAACATATTTGTATATAAAGCTGTAAGGCATAGTGAAATATCCAAATCATGAGCTAAAATATTTATGTAAACTAGGAAGTGGTAGAAACATGAATACTATATTTGATCTCAAGTTAAAACTGAATATGCTGTAAAACTATATTGAGGATCATGTGTGGATATTGGGTCTGAAATTGTGGGATATGAACTAATGCAATGACCAAGTATAAACACGTACTGATAATGTGAATAACTGATATACTGAACACTTGGTCAAGTAAACCTAAAATGAACATAATCTGAAAACTAAACTGGACACTATGGGTGCTAACATGTAATTGATATATCCCAATCTGAGCTAATCGAGGTCCAACCTGTAACCCTAGTTGGAAGGGTTCTATTACCTTGCCAAGGGTACCAATACTGGCTGGCATGGATCCACTAAGCTAATATCCCAAAGGAATAGTGTGTCAGTCCTCTATTGGCCGGTGACCCATATTAGGGTGTCAGTACTAACTAGTGGGTGACCCCTCATAACCAAAGTTGGAAACGTAGTTCTTGAAGTAAGGGACTTCTACGAATAGTCTCAGTCCTCAACTGGCTGGTGTGCCTTCATCTCTGCATTCACTCGGTGCTAAGTCCTACTCCTAACTAAATTGATACTAATGCAGATAACATGCTTAATATGATTGATATTGACAAATGCTCAATATGGTAGAATTGAATTTAATGATACAAGCGTGCTTTGAATGACTTGTAACCTAAAATTTGTAACATAAATATCTAGGTATCGGTTGTTCATAACCCACCAACACTGACTAATGCAAATTGATCCTGGTAATTATGGAACTAACCATGGTATGGAAAATCATGAATAACACTCAATATTTCAATAACTGATCATGATGTAGACATTTGCATTATCAAACATATGGAAACACTATTCTCATAAGGGAACATATTTTCATGGTTCATAATCAAAAAAATGTAGAGAAAATTCATAAAATTCATGGTTAACCTGGAATCCCACAAAAGAGAAAAGAGTTTTACACTTGTAAATTAAGGAAGTTCTTGGGACTCAATGGGTGGAAGGCACCCATTGATGAAATCCTACATACCTAAGAGTGAAACCTTGGGGAAATTACATAGGATTAAAGTTGAACTTGAATAACCCTAGTTGATTCTTCGGAGAAGAGAAAATCATCCCTTGTAACTGCTCTAGGTGGAATTATGATTAATTCATGAATTGGAGAATTTGGGCCTTTTATACCATTCTTTGGGAATCATAAACGACGTAGGTTTGGCTTTTATAGAAGTGGGAAAAGACTTAAAAATCCTACATAAATTGTGCTAGATCCCGCTCCCAGTCGTTATGACTCATTTCATGACTCATTACAACTGGTCACAAGTCGTGGTTTGAGTCATAACCTGGAACTCAAAATTCTGAGCCTTCACTGTCATGACTATGATTCCCCTTCCTACGACTCGTAGTCACTGGTTATGAGTCGTAAGTAGACTCATCATCACTGAGCTAAAGCTGGTGGACCCCTACTATTTTGACTATGGGTCCTTCCAACGACTCGTAGTCACTAGTTATGAGTCATAAGTGTCGTGACTTGAACCAGGGCCTGACCGTGATGGATATCTAAGTCTGTCGAGGATCAGGGAAAAACCCCTTTGCTTGACCGTATAGATCACATAAATATATGACAACGGATGAGTTTCAAACATATAACAAGATAGAGTATATAGTGACTCATAAGTCAATGAATGTCAATAACTAAATCATGTCCACAGTAATCTACAAATCCTCTATCCCATAAAAGCAACCTACATCTGGACATAACCCCGACTCTGATAATGACAATGAAAATGATAATATTAATGTAAGTTCTTTAGATCTAATTCATGGAAGGAAACCGATGGAATGATCAAATCTTCTAGAGAATGAAAGCTCACCACTTTACCGCAAATAACTGACGAACCAAGACGATCCACCTAATACTGTGCAGGAAAAGAAGGACTGCCTTCGAATCTCGTGGGGATACAACGTTCGAAGACGGCTAGTGGGTTGAGCACTAGCATGTAACTCAGGGATAAAGGGTAAAATAATGTCATGATCAACATTTCAAAATCCATCAAAATTCAACTCACACGATCACATGCATATGCATATAATATGGGGAACTCGAACCTCCCGACTTATATCAAAAATGACTTAAGCACTCAGTTATATAACATGGGGGACTCGACTGCCCAGTCATTTAGATCCTCAGGTCGGCAACCGCTATTTTCAGTATTGGCCCCTCAGGACCTCCACTTTCACAACATAGTTACACAACCCCTATTAAATCCTAATTAAGACATTTTTTACACATCCCCGATCATCAAACAAGGAGTCATTAATTAAGGCATTTTCAAGTGGTACCATCATACCGAATGTATCTTGCAAGTGCATGTTACTTTGAAAAATACATCAATTTTCCAATGGGACTCTAACCCAATAAGCTGATCAGACTCTAAAATTTCATATAGGAACCAAACCATGTATCCAAGTGGGACTCTAACCCAACTAGCCAACGGGAATCCAAAGTCCCAAGTAGGATCCAAATCATCTAGACAAGTGGTACTTTAACCCCTCGGCCAATAGGACTCTAAAGTTTTTAATTTAGATTTAATATATGGCCATCAAGCCCCTTTTAAAGTCAATTCATGTTCCATTACTCTTTTATACTGTGCAAGGTTTCAAAATTCTTTTCAATATACATATTCTCGTGTACAAAGTTAGTCTCACAAGATTGGGTTGAAGTTATTGTAAGATTTAAATCACTAACTAATCAAACTTGGGGAAATAATAAAGTCTCCAAAATTTCATGTAGGAACCAAACCATGTAGCCAAGTGGGACTCTAACCCAACTAGCCAACGGAATCCAAAGTCCCAAGTAGGAATCAAATCTAGACAAGTGGGGCTCTAACCCCTCGGCCAATAGGACTCCAAAGTTTTCAATTTAGATTCAATAAATGGCCATCAAGCCCCTTTTAAAGTCAATTTAGGTTCCATTACTCTTTTATAGTGTGCAAGGTTTCAAAATACTTTTCAATATGCATATTCTCGTGTCTAAAGTTAGTTTCACAAGATTGGGTTGAAGTTATTGTAAGCTTTAAATCATTAACTCATCAAACTTGGGTAAAAACACATTCCCCATTCAATTCACACATCCATGCAACTAATTGGTTTCAAAACCACCATTTAAAACATAAACAATGTATATGTAAACATAAAACATCACATAAACAACAATCATTCCAAACCCTCAATCCATATCCAAAACCCAACAATTAAACCTCATGAGTAACCATTTAAACATATGCTTTTAATAAAGTAACTTTGGAGGAAAGAGGTACATGCCTAAAAGGATCACAATTTTGGAGGGAATTTGCCTTTTGAAGCTCTAGACAATCAACCTTGAGTAAACCCTAATGATTTTAATTGAGAGAATTTATGAGAAGAGAGAAGTTATTTTGGTATGTTATGGATGGGAATAGGGTCCCAATAAGATTTTTTAAAGTCATGGGTTATTTTTAGGGAAAAAGAAAAATGTCCAAAAAACCCTTAATTTAAAAACTAAAATATTATCGCCAGTGACTACGGGTCACTATACGACTCGTAAGGGCTCACTACGACTCGTAGAGCCGGAGTCATAATCAAGAAAAAAACTTTTGGATACACACTGGTCACCCTACGATTGGTACTTTACAACTCATATATAGTTATTATGAATCATTGAATCTAGTCAAACTCAACGCAGAACACTTTGGGAATCATACTAGTTTGGCTCCGAAAGGGGACTATATGACTCATAATGTCTTTACGACTCGTGACCTCAAGTCATCACCAAGGAATTAACTCAGTAAAAACTCATTGTACACCCTACTATTTGGGTCCTACGCCCATCACAACACCCTATGACTCGTAGCGAGAGTCGTAGTCAGAACAGTGAGTTCAGAACTCTAAATTTCGCCAAGGGCAAAAATTTGAAGTGTTACAATAAGGTAGACATATCATCCCTGGGCTAAAACTGAAGGTCCTTTCTGTTGTGACTATGACTACTCGTAAAGTCTAATTACGGGTCATCACATAAGTAATAGCCACTGACAACTGACTGACACTAAAGGGAAAATTTGCATAACTTTTTGCGACGCTATCAGATTAAGGTGTTACTTGCAATATTAGAAAGCTAATTTAATGGCCTATCTTTTGAGGGGTCTAGAAATTGAAATCTTGGGGGTATTATGGTGCACCACCATTAAGGGACTGTTCTCTGAGGTGAGGTGAATAGAAATAAAATAGTGAGCATAAAAGAAAATAAGGATTTATGTGGAAACCCCCTTGATCAAGGGAGCAAAAATTATGGCTTGCCCTCATAAGCACTCAATATCCACTATAATCAAAATTCATTGATTACAGTAATGAACTTATCTCTAAGTTCTTCAAGTTTTAACGACTCTACTACAACCCACCTCTTGACAACTTCATCACTTCAAAATCGATTAGCTCTAATCGACACACCTTAGGTAACCCTACCTAAGAACTCCACAACAATAAAAAAATCTTTAATCTTATATAATGAGTAAATTGGTTATATAGCAAGACTCAATAACCATTAAATTAAACAGTAACAATTTAGAACATGAGCTTTGAGCGTTTTCGCCACAGCCAAGAATTTATCTAATTTTCAAAAACTATTGAAGGAGAAACATATCTTTGAATTTATAGTAGTGTAGAAATAAGGGTTGAATTTTGATTAGTCCAAGTGTCTAATTAGGTACGCTAGGCACTTGCACAGTTTATTGCACTAGCGGATAAAGCTATGCAGAGATGTGAGAGTTAAACCAGGGCAAGCTATGCAAGAGACCTGGTCCTCCAATATTAACTAGTCATCATCAAAACTTGAGACATCTATGATTTACTTACTGTTGTATGTTGATGATATGCTTATTGCTGCAAACAATATCACAGAGATAAATACTTTGACGAAACTGTTGAGCAAGGGATTTGACACGAAAGATTTAGGAGCTATAAAGAAAATCCTTAAAATTGAGATATAAAAGAGAAGACTATGTTGTACATCATTTCAAAAGAGGTACATCAAAAAAATTCTTGAGAGATTCAATATGCACATGAGCAAGCCTGTAAGTACACCATTAGCTCCTCATTCTAAACTTTTAGAGTTAAGTGCCTCAGTCTGAGGATGAGGTGGAAAATATATCAAATGTTTCTTGTGCTAGCGCAGTTGGTAGCATTATGGATGCTATGGTATACACACATCCAAATATTGCTTAATCTGTTAGTGTGGTAAGATGGTACATAGCCAAAACTTTAGAAAAGAGGCATTGGAAAGCTTTCAAGTGGATATTAAGATATCTCAAAGAAGCTTCTGATGTTGGCCTAACCTTTAAAAAAGGTGAAGGTATTTCAATTTTTAGTTATGTGAATTTGGAATATGTAGGGAATCTTGATAGAAGGAGATCCACCGCTGGATACATCTTTACTCTTGTTGGTAGTATCATTAGTTGGAAATTGACTTTATAGTTGATTGTTGCTTTGTCTATAATAGAGAAAAAATATATAAAAGCAACAGAGGCGGCGAAAGAAGCTATCTGGTTGAAAGATTTGGTGGCAGAATTGAGTTTAGTTTAGCTGGAATCAACTCTAATATGAGATAGTCAAAGTGTTATTCATTTTATTAAAAATCAAAGATTTCATGAGCGTACTAAACACAATGATGTTAGATTCCATTTCATTCGAGATTCATTAAAGAGGGAACTATCAAGGTCATGAAGGTTATCACATATGATAACGCTACAGACATGTTGGCCAAAATAATCCCGCTAGCCAAATTCGCACACTACAAGAACTTGGCGGGAGTATGCATCAACTGATGCAACTATGAGAGAACAACTTCCAGGTGGAGCTACAATGTTCAACAAAGGTTTAACTTTTCTAGTTTCTTACAATGGGGTTGCCTAGTAAGCGTCGAAATTTTGGCTGGAGTTGTTCATATACATGCTTGGAATGCAAACCAAAGTGGATATTGAAAGAGTTGATTTGGTTTATTTTGTGGGGTCAAACCCACGTGGAAGAAAATTCATGTGCCAGTTTACTTGGTTAGGAAGTTAACTTGGAGAGTAAGAAAAAATTTGTGGAGGACAAATTTTGTATTTATTCGTCCTTTTCTTATTTTGTGCTAGAGCCCAATTTTGGCCATCTATAAAAGGATGATCACTCTTCATTGTTGAAACCATCCCACAAATTCATAGTTATCCATTGTAAGAGTAGAGAGTTGAGATAACAATTCTCGTAAGTGTAATTGGAATCTCCCCCTTTCTTTGTTAATTTAAAAGCAACTATTTTTTTATGAATGTAGAATCATTTGAATCCGGACCACGTTAAATCTTGTGTCTTTCTCTTCTTCTTTATTTCATGTTTCCGCTAACAAAAATATATTGTTCGTCTTCTTTTTTTTTGGGTTTAAATCACCCGGTGTCCGGTACCCGCTTTTTAGGAGTCCGACTATATCCGGATTCGCCCCGCGTCGGGCCCCATTTGGGGGGGAGAGCTCCCAACAGAGTGTTTGTCCATACCCAGGGTCGAACCCTTGACATTTGGGTAGGTTGGGAAAGCCCCTTTCCGCTGCGTCACCGCTACTGTTGGTATATTGTTCCTCTTCTTGATATCCCATTAAGGCCAACTCTTGCTTCAAAATTAGAAAGGAAAAAAAAATATGGTTTGTCACAACTCTTGAAAAAAAAAGTCTTGCTATTTAATTTGGGATTGATTCTATGAGTTCCCAAGTCCAAAAAGATGACCACGATGAGCAATAAACTGGATTTATCAATTTTATCAATGTTATGAAGTATTGTAAAATTTATCTACTCGTTGAGTCCATGTTCTGGAGAATTTGTTTTGATACCATGTGATTTTGCGGAGGATGAGCTTAGTATATATGGGCGAAAATTTTTAAAAATATGTGTCAAACTACCACAACTAATACATGAAACTTTAAAGGAAGGTCAATATATATCAAGATCTTAACGAAAATAAGACAAATGAAATCTTTATTTCTTTCATTGAGGTTTCACAATTACACAAAATCTAAGAAATTCAACCTATGTATACTGATAAGAAAGAGAACAACATAACAATCACAACTTAAGATCCAACAATTGGTTTGAGAATAAATTCTGTCATTCTATTTCCTCCTGTACAATGTATTATGCATTTGTGGAATGACGACAGGGTCAAGCCGGATCCCTTAAACACCTGGGCTTGCCCGTGTTGATGGCGATTTTTTTTTTCAAAAAAGAATAAATTCTTACTTCTTAATATTCAGTTGTAATGAGCTACTCATGAGTGTTGTGACTAATTAAAATAGTTTGATAGACCAAAGCAGCAATGGCAGCACCAATAAAATTACCGAGCCAATATACCCAATGGTTGGTCCACGTCCAACTAATCACAGCTTGACAGAAGGCCATAGCAGGGTTCATTACTGCACCAAAACGGGCACCACCAGACAAGATGTTGGCACCACAAACTAGACCAATTGCAATTGGGCAATGATTCCCATATTACCCTTCTTGGGATCAAATACAGTTGCATAATATGTGTAAACAAGGAAGATCATTACTATTTCGTAAATAACTGCGTGCCACGGTGATTGTGGAGGGTGTGCTGATACTTTCTGCATTATTTTAATTGCAAATTGAATTAGTTATAAATAAATATATATATATATATATATATATATATATATGAAACTCTATTAATTGAGATTTGAGTCTATAGTTCCCAAAAAGGAAATATTTCACTTTATTCGTAGTGATACTTTTCATTATTTACGTGTCATTTTGGTTATTTAAAGAGTTGCTATAATATGTTGAGTTCAATATTCTTTTGTGGTTGTTAATGAGGAAACTCATCTATAATCAAAAGTAGATTAAAGACTTAAACTTATTGTGGGTTAAGTTTCTGAGTTATTTGGAAAGGAAAAAGTAAAATGTTTTGGTCATGCGCTATACCAAGTTATTCAATCGATGAGAAGTAGGTCCTTGTTTTTGACAGAAAGAGTTACAGCCTTTGTTGTCCCCGGTAGAGTGAGTTTTTGCCTCAATTATACATTTGGTTTTTCATATTTTTGTTGTTAACATATTGTTTTGTATTTTCCCTTTGGTACTTGAACCAAGTTTCAGAATAAAATGAATGAACTTCACCTATTCAAATTCTTTAAGAAAAATGTTCAAATTACCTAACTACTTTTATCATCGTTCAAATTACCCACATGTTGGAACCTATTAGGAATTAAGAGCGAACCACGACATTTCCAAATAGTAATATTAAGCCAAAAGTTTAATGTAGGCAAATTAAAGTTGCTAAATTTCGGATAATACAAAGTGCAAATTCTACATTTTTCCTATTTGAAATTAGGAATTCAAAATTTAATACTTACAATATTTTTTACATACTCAAACTCTCTAAGCTATAAGTTATTCCTTGCCAATAATTAATTGTATGATTTAGTCAAATCAACATAATTGTTTTCCTTTTCAAAACCCTCAACTTTATGTTTTATTGTTGGATGAAAGTTCCTTTTACGTATGTGATAGCACTATACGAGCGACAAGTGAAGTACTGAGAGAGGTTACAAGTGGCATTACCAAACCATTAGTAGCAAACTTGAGGAGATAGATAGCCGCAACAGATCCCAGTAATTGAGCAATCCAGTATAAAATACTCCTAAAAAAAGTAATGTGACTGCCCACAAATGCACCAAAGGTGACGGCTGGGTTCACATGATCTCCAGATATGTTTAATCCCACTGCAACGGTCACAAAAAAACCAAATGCATGGGATAACGATGCTGTAATCATGAGAGTGGCTTGTCCATCCATTTTGATCATCTGGGCTGTATAACATACCAATATTATGTTATACCAAATGCTCAAAAGCGTGTAAAGAAAATTTTGCATGATCATCATATCATCCTAAAAAATAACTATATGTATCTACTCATAATAAGGAGAATGCAACAAGCTAAAAAAATAAAATAGGTAACTTAAAAAGGGCAGTCTGGTGCACTAAAGCTTCTTGAAAGGATCGAATCACAAGGGTTTATTATACACAGCCCTATCTTGCGTTTCTGTAAGAGACTGTTCGGCTTGAACCCATGACTTCTTGGTCACATGACAACAACTTTATCAGTTACTCTAATACTCCCCTTCAAAATAGGCAACATGTTATAACATTGCATTGTGTGTGTGCTCACATACATAGAACGTAGCTTCATGAATATATAATTAAATAATCATGCTTAAATACCAAACTAGTTAGACTTACTGAATAACAAGACACAACCTTCAGCAGGGAAAACAAAAAAAATCATGGAAATGAATTCAGCTAGGGCTGCCTTGAGGGCATCAGGCTTGGTAGCCTCTCCCAAATTTCCTACAAAAATTCTTGAAATAGGCATTTTCTTTTTCTGGAAGCAGAAATGATTTATGAGCAGTTAACTTATTGTATTATTTCCTAGCTCTTGTTGCATTTAGTGGGATTAAGAACATGAGTATATCCAAAGTTACAAAAAAAAGTCAGCTCTCCAACCTGTCTCAATAAGTTAATTCTAGCCGAAGAAATTGGATGGTGAAAGAAAAAGCCTCGTAAGAAGTTAACAATGATGAGACCATATCGATCATGAAGAGTTATGGTGAATTAAATCATACCTATTGATCACTATCTGTTCAAAATAAATTAAAAGATGAATAGCTTATATTAAGTAGCAAACCCCAAATAATTTATAAAAGATATATGGACAGCTCATCGAAAAAGAGTCTAGGTCAACTCCATGTAAACCAGTCAACCGGGCAGGGCCGGTTCAAACCGACACCGGTCCAGTAATTGTTACCGGTTTATGGGCCGGTTCAGTCCGGGCCTAGTTCTTAATGGGCCGGTCCGGTTTGGACCCAACAGTAAAAACTCTCCGATCAGCCCGCGACCGGCCTACTTAGCCTAGAACAGGTTTTGACCGGCCAAAATCAGTCAAAATGTAGAAAAAAAAAATTGAATTTACATGTTTTTTCCAATATATACAATATATACACACCTATATATATATTAAATATGTTAAACAATAAACGTATAACATATATACATTACATATTATACTACTTTAGAAAATATATACACATGTATACAATAAAATAAATATATACTACTACTTTAGAATTTAGACTTTAGTCTATACTCTATATAGAAAATATATACACTCAATATAATATATATACTACTTAAAATATTTCTTGAAACAATGTACATACAACATATATACATTATATATATATATACTACTTTAGAAAACATATACACATGTATACATTAAATATATACTACTTTAGTCTATAGAAAACTCATACACATATATACGTACAATATAATATATATACTACTTAAAATACTACTTGAAACAATATACATAAAACATATATGCATTATATATATACTGCTTTAGAAAATATTTACCCATGTATACATTAAATATATACTACTTTAGTCTATAGAAAATATATACACATATATACGTACAATATAATATATGTATATACTACTTAAAACACTACATGAAACAATATACATACAACATATATACGTTATAAATATACTACTTTAGAAAATATATACACATGTATACATTAAATATATACTACTTTAGTCTATAGAAAATATATACATATATATGTCGAATATATACTACTTAAAATACCACTTGAAAGTTGAAACATACGTACATTACATGTTATAGTACTTTAGAAAATATACACACATATATACATACAAGATTACAATGTATACTACTTAAAATAGTAATACTTGAAGTTTTGAACATATATTCAAAAATTTACATACACGTCTTAAAAGACAAACTTATATTATTTTTATATGTCAGTACTAGTTGTCTAAGTAATATTTGCTAACATGACTTTGTTTTCATTATATATGTATATTTTGTTATGTTTATTACTTAGTGTAAAGTTTGATAGTAATATATTAAAAGTATTTAATTAAAACTAGACATTAAATTTAAATGAGCAAAAAAATAAGTAAGGAGTGAATGAATGTTGTATTTTATTGATTGCAAAATGATCCAAAACTTATAAGTTATATGATTGAGAAATCTACAAATTTTGCATCATTTTTTTCAACTAACGTATGTTAATATTAACGGGAACTGTCATAGGAAAATCAAAATCAATGGGTGCAAAATCATGCATTGGACTTGATTGTGTTGAGTTCTCCCTTGAAGTCATAATTTCTTCAAGATTTTGTTCGTCTGCCAGCTTCACCTCCATTCCTTGATTTCTTCGTTCCGCTCTAATTCAATCTCTAAGGTAAATTAGAACATTCATAGCATTGTTTCTTAATAAGTGTCAGCTGTCTCCAAGATGCTGTCATACCTGAATAAAAGCGTTCTTCGATGCAACGATTGACATTGGAACATTCAATATCTCTCTAGCTAATCTTGAAAGCACAGGATATTGTCTTTCATTATTCTTCCACCAATCCATCGCGTAGATCTTTGATCGACGGTCCTCTATCGGCTGTCGAAGATAATACTTAAGCTTTTTTCGAGAATGTGTTCTGTGTGATTAAGGTTGCACCCTGTCCCAAACATTTAAATCAAAAAATTAATTAGGATAACTACTATATGTGTCTGCTTTTTAGAAAACGATGGCTCTTCGAGAGCTTGAGGAGCAACAACTGGAGTGATATTTGTTGGGATGGCTTCATCAAGTAAATCGGCATAATGGCCATATAATGCTTCCATGTAATTGTTCGTTTCACTCAAAGTCGAAAATAAAGAAGGTTCTTCTTCAGGCTTTATCTCTAAAGCATTATAAATAATAGAACTAAATTCGACCATAGTATTATATTTCATACATGAATTTATTATAGTACTAATTACATAAATTGGGAAAAGCGGATAAAAATATTTTTTAAATTTATCAATCATAGCAGTAATAACTTCTTTGTAACCTTCTTTATTCTTATATTTGTTAAGAAAATAAGAAATGTCGTCTAAATAAGCTAAAATATTACAAGCGGTAGGATAATAAGCACGAGAAAATTCAACCGTGGCGATATAAAAATTTTTTAAAAATTTAACAAGATTAGCAATTGCAACCCAATCATAATCATGTAGCATACAGTCAGGAAAAGAACCAAAATATTGATTAAAAATTATTGTAATAGGAACTTTATAAGCAAGATAAGTTTTTAAATAAGTATAAGTAGCATTCCATCTAGTATCACATTTTTCAAGCATAAATATCGGTCTAAGTTCATTTTGGCCACATTTGATTTTAAATTCTCTCACTCTAGCTTTTCGATTATTTTCTTGAATATAGCCAATAACAAACCAGATCTTTTCAATATAAAGCTCAAAAAAATCAAGACTATCTCTTATGATTCAAATATAAACTCTCTCTGTTTCAAAAAGAATGACCTAGTTTGACTTGGCACGGAGTTAAAGAAAATAAAGAAGACTTTTGAATCTTCTGGTCTTAAATTAAAGATATTTCAAATGTACCAAAATGTCCTTCAATATTGTGGTTTTAAACATGCCACGTGAAAAGTTAAAATCTAAAAGTTGCTAAAAAAGGGGGTCATTCTTTTTTAAACGGACTAAAAGGAAAAGTAGGTCATTATTTTTTAAACGGAAGGAGTGTATGAAAAAGCACACTTAACATGAAATAATTCAGGTAACGGCGGAGAAAGTTCAACTTTTAACAAGTCAACAACAGTCATATTGTTAGATGCATTATCAAAAGTTATACATAAAACTTTTCTTTCAATATCATAATATTTTGCTACTTTAGAAATAGATTCAGAAATAAATCTTCCAGTGTGTCTACAATCTTCATCAAACAAAAATGTTAGAATACGTTTTTGCATAACAAAATTACTATCTATCCATTACAAGTTATTGTTAAATAATCATTTTTGCTAATAGCACAATCAAGATCAACAGTTAGAGAAATTCTACATGAAATATTTTTTAATAATGCAGATAAATAATAAATATATTGTGCATGGAGTCTAAAAATATCAGTCCGACAAGTACTTCTAAGAATACTTGTAAACATAGAATTATAAACTGGTTGGATATAATTAATAAAAGCATCCGAAGAAGCAAAAGTGAAAGGCAAACAACTCACAACTATAATTTTTGTTATTTCTTCCCGGTCCTTCATTTTATTATAACTCTTAACTAATTGACCGGTTGTTGGATTCAATCTACTTTGTCCTGGCCCACCAACAGCCTCACCC